>NC_084633.1:16421847-16484347 GCF_033978795.1 Nerophis ophidion | reverse complement strand
CACAACGTATTTGAATCGATTTTTTCCCACACCCCTAATATATATATATATATATATATATATATATATAAATATATATATATATATATATATATATATATATATATACATATATATAGATACACATACACCTGTATACTTATTTTGTGTATTATTTCTCAAATGTTTGTAAATGTTGCAATTTATAAATAAAGGTTTATAAAATCTGTGTATCTGTGTTAGCCCTGCGATGAGGTGGCGACTTGTCCAGGGTGTACTCTGCCTTCCGCCCGATTGTAGCTGAGATAGGCGCTAGCGCCCCCCGCGACCCCGAAAGGGAATAAGTGGTAGGAAATGGATGGATGGATGGGTTTATAAAATGGAAATAAAAATAAATAAATACATTTTTAAAGATGACTGTTAATGTTGAAATTTATAAATAAAGGTTTATAAAATAAAAAAAAAAAAAAAAAAAAAAAAAAAGTTCTGCTCAAAGCTGACCGCCAATTAAGCGCGCATGCGCAGTAGCGAGCTTGCGGCCCCTGGACAAGCCACAGGTGGTATGAGTAGTGTTTCTCCACGTTGCAAATGGCGAATATCTGGCTTTTCTTTCTTTTCCTTTCAAGACTGATAGGGTGAGTAAGCGACACATCATGCATTATTTTACCATGTGTTGTTAATGTACACGAGATAATGTTTTTTTTAATGTTCGTAATGAGCTCTTGTTAGCATTAGCCTGCACTAACACTGAGCTACCAAAAGAGGGCGCTGTTGTATTGAGTCTAAAGCTACTTTCATGTTATTGTACAAGCTTTACTATACAGTTTAATGACTGTTTACATCTATGCTTCCTAATTTTTTTTACGTCCACAAGCATAAATGTTCAGAGAAGCAGGGCATATTTTAACTTCTGGCTTCCAGGGTTTCTGCAGCTGCGACATAAGTGAAACTAATGAAATTATGTTATCTTATCAACCAGCTGCAATTGGAAAGGTGGCAAGTGGGAATGCATGCAGCCAATAAAAGCCCATGTGAATAATTTGCCATGTTAACAGACTCTAAAATGAGTATACGGCGGCTAGTAGTGATGTAATGTGAGCCAGTGTTGCCAGCATTCATTACACTTACTGGAAGGAATGTAGGTTTTTTTATTTTTTTTGTAGGCGCTTGTGCACATCCTGCTGCAGAGATGCTGTGTTGTTGCACAAACAGGAGAAAATATGTGCACGTTCATCGGCAGTTGTGTGTGGCTTTCATTCTGGGAAGTTAAAAAAAAAAAAAAATGCAAAGAGAGGTGCATTATTGTTCATTTTGGTCGTGCAACACGTGAGTTCACTAATGTTTCTGTGTCTGGATGAAGATTAGTGCAGCCAGAATGGGTTTCTGGAATAGCCAGATTGTTTGTTTACTGACCGGTTGGGACGCAGAGTACTGGTAGAATTTCGGGCAGGGAAGTGGGATAGTGGGGGACTAAAGGAGGCGGTTGTTTTTGGAGACACTCCAGGAGAATTTCCTGGCTTTAGGGAGCGCCCAGTAATGGGGAACAAAAGGAAATGCCTTCAATGCAAAGTGCAAGGAAAAGGGAAAGCTGCGGTACTGAAGGCTTAGCTTTTACTGCAACACTCATTTATTATGATGTGATGTTATTCCTGGAAAACTATTGCAAAACTGCAACGTTAGCGTTCTGTAAAGTCTTAAAGGCCTACTGAAATGAGATTTTCTTATTTAAACGGGGATAGCAGGTCCATTCTATGTGTCATACTTGATCATTTCGCGATATTGCCGTATTTTAGCTGAAAGGATTTAGTAGAGAACATCGACGATAAAGTTCGCAACTTTTGGTCGCTAATAAAAAAGCCTTGCCTGTACTGGAAGTAGCAGACGATGTGCGCGTGACGTCACGGGTTGTGGAGTTCCTCACATTTTCACATTGTTTACAATCATGGCCACCAGCAGCGATAGCGATTCGGACCGAGAAAGCGACGATTTCCCCATTAATTTGAGATTCGTGGATTGATTGATTGTTTAATTGATTGATACTTTTATTAGTAGATTGCACAGCTCAGAACATATTCCGTACAATTGACCATTAAATGGTCACACCCGAATACGTTTTTCAACTTGTTTAAGTCAGGGTCCACGGGAATCAATTCATGGTAGGATGAGGAAAGTGAGAGTGAAAGACTAGAAAGAAAAAAAAAAGTCGAGAGCAGTGGGAGCGATTCAGATGTTATTAGACACATTTATTAGGATAATTCTGGAAAATCCCTTATCTGCTTATTGTGTTACTAGTGTTTTAGTGAGATTACATGGTTGTACCTGAAAGTCGGAGGGGTGTAGCCACGGATGTGGTGACCGCCAGTGTCTTTGTTGGAAGCCACATTTCTCGACGATTCAAGGCAGCCGGGCTGAGATCCCCCCCCTCCATAGTCTGAGCATCCAACGGTCGGGGGCGGCCGTTGGGAGGAGGCAAGAGATTCCGCAGCTGCAGGAGGCGAGGCACGACGCAAGCTCTCCGCTCATACCTAAGGTAAGAGCCGACTTAATACCACCGTTTTCTCACCGAAACCTGCCGGTTGACATGTGGTAGGGAACCATGTTCGCGTGAAGTCACGGGTTGTGGAGCTCCTTTACATCCTCACATCCTCACATTGTTTACAATCATGGCCACCAACAGAGCTAGCGATTCGGACGGAGAAAGCGACAATTTCCCCATTAATTTGAGATTTGTGGATGAGGAAAGTGAGAGTGAAGGACTAGAAAAAAAAAAGACAAGGTCAGTGGGAGCGATTCAGATGTTATTAGACACATTTACTAGGATAATTCTGGAAAATCCCTTATCTGCTTATTGTGTTACTAGTGTTTTAGTGAGATTACATGGTTGTACCTGGAAGTCGGAGGGGTGTAGCCACGGATGTGGTGACCGCCAGTGTCTTTGTTGGAAGCCACATTTCTCGACGAGGCAAGGCAGCCGGGCTGAGATTCCCCCCCCCCCCCCCCTCCTCCACAGTGTAAGCATCTGACGGTCGGGGCGGCCGTTGGGAGGAGGCAAGAGATTCCGCAGCTGCAGGAGGCGAGGCACGACGCAAGCTCTCCACTCATAACTACGGTAAGAGCCGACTTAATACCACCGTTTGCTCACCGAAACCTGCCGGTTGACATGTGGTAGGGAACCATGTTCGCGTGAAGTCACGGGTTTTGGAGCTCCTTTACATCCTCACATCCTCACATTGTTTACAATCATGGCCACCAGCAGAGCTAGCGATTCGGACCGAGAAAGCGACGATTTCCCCATTAATTTGAGATTTGTGGATGAGGAAAGTGAGAGTGAAGGACTAGAAAAAAAAAAGACAAGGTCAGTGGGAGCGATTCAGATGTTATTAAACACATTTACTAGGATAATTCTGGAAAATCCCTTATCTGCTTATTGTGTTACTAGTGTTTTAGTGAGATTACATGGTTGTACCTGAAAGTCGGAGGGGTGTAGCCACGGATGTGGTGACCGCCAGTGTCTTTGTTGGAAGCCACATTTCTCGACGAGGGAAGGCAGCTGGGGTGAGATTTCACCCCCCCCTCCTCCACAGTCTAAGCATCCGACGGTCGGGGGCGGCCGTTGGGAGGAGGCAAGAGATTCCGCAGCTGCAGGAGGCGAGGCACGACGCAAGCTCTCCGCTCATAACTACGGTAAGAGCCAACTTAATACCACCGTTTTCTCACCGAAACTTGCCGGTTGACATGTGGTAGGGAACCATGTTCGCGTGAAGTCACGGGTTGTGGAGCTCCTTTACATCCTCACATTGTTTACAATCATGGCCACCAGCAGAGCTAGCGATTCGGACCGAGAAAGCGACGATTTGTGGATGAGGAAAGTGAGAGTGAAGGACTAGAAAAAAAAAAAGACAAGGTCAGTGGGAGCGATTCAGATGTTATTAAACACATTTACTAGGATAATTCTGGAAAATCCCTTATCTGCTTATTGTGTTACTAGTGTTTTAGTGAGATTACATGGTTGTACCTGAAAGTCGGAGGGGTGTAGCCACGGATGTGGTGACCGCCAGTGTCTTTGTTGGAAGCCACATTTCTCGACGAGGGAAGGCAGCTGGGGTGAGATTCCACCCCCCCCTCCTCCACAGTCTAAGCATCCGACGGTCGGGGGCGGCCGTTGGGAGGAGGCAAGAGATTCCGCAGCTGCAGGAGGCGAGGCACGACGCAAGCTCTCCGCTCATAACTACGGTAAGAGCCAACTTAATACCACCGTTTTCTCACCGAAACTTGCCGGTTGACATGTGGTAGGGAACCATGTTCGCGTGAAGTCACGGGTTGTGGAGCTCCTTTACATCCTCACATTGTTTACAATCATGGCCACCAGCAGAGCTAGCGATTCGGACCGAGAAAGCGACGATTTGTGGATGAGGAAAGTGAGAGTGAAGGACTAGAAAAAAAAAAAGACAAGGTCAGTGGGAGCGATTCAGATGTTATTAAACACATTTACTAAGATAATTCTGGAAAATCCCTTATCTGCTTATTGTGTTACTAGTGTTTTAGTGAGATTACATCGTTGTACCTGAAAGTCGGAGGGGTGTAGCCACGGATGTGGTGACCGCCAGTGTCTTTGTTGGAAGCCACATTTCTCGACGAGGGAAGGCAGCTGGGGTGAGATTCCACCCCCCCCTCCTCCACAGTCTAAGCATCCGACGGTCGGGGGCGGCCGTTGGGAGGAGGCAAGAGATTCCGCAGCTGCAGGAGGCGAGGCACGACGCAAGCTCTCCGCTCATTACTACGGTAAGAGCCGACTTAATACCACCGTTTTCTCACCGAAACCTGCTGGTTGACATGTGGTAGGGAACCATGTTCGCGTGAAGTCACGGGTTGTGGAGCTCCTTTACATCCTCACATCCTCACATTGTTTACAATCATGGCCACCAGCAGAGCTAGCGATTCGGACCGAGAAAGCAACGATTTCCCCATTAATTTGAGATTTGTGGATGAGGAAAGTGAGAGTGAAGGACTAGAAAAAAAAAAGACAAGGGCGGTGGGAGCGATTCAGATGTTATTAGACACATTTACTAGGATCATTCTGGAAAATCCCTTATCTGCTTATTGTGTTACTAGTGTTTTAGTGAGATTACATGGTTGTACCTGAAAGTCGGAGGGGTGTAGCCACGGATGTGGTGACCGCCAGTGTCTTTGTTGGAAGCCATGTTTCTCGACGAGGGAAGGCAGCCGGGCTGAGATTTTTTTTCCCCCCTCCTCCACAGTGTAAGCATCCGACGGTCGGGGGCGGCCTTTGGGAGGAGGCAAGAGATTCCGCAGCTGCAGGAGGCGAGGCACGACGCAAGCTCTCCGGTCATACCTAAGGTAAGAGCCGACTTAATACCACCGTTTGCTCACCGAAACCTGCCGGTTGACATGTGGTAGGGAACCATGTTCGCGTGAAGTCACGGGTTGTGGAGCTCCTTTACATCCTCACATTATTTACAATCATGGCCACCAGCGGAGCTAGCGATTCGGACCGAGAAAGCGACGATTTCCCCATTAATTTGAGATTTGTGGATGAGGAAAGTGAGAGTGAAGGACTAGAAAAAAAAAAGACAAGGTCAGTGGGAGCGATTCAGATGTTATTAGACACATTCACTAGGATAATTCTGGAAAATCCCTTATCTGCTTATTGTGTTACTAGTGTTTTAGTGAGATGTGGTAGGGAACCATGTTCGCTTGACCGCTCTGTTCCATAGTAAAGCTTCACTCTCAGCTTTCGGGAATGTAAACAAGGAAACACGGGCTGTGTTTTTGGGGCTAAAGGCAACCGCAATACACCGCTTCCCACCTACATCTTTCTTCTTTGACGTCTCCATTATTAATTGAACCAATTGCAAAAGATTGAGCATCACAGATGTCCAGAATACTGTGTAATTATGCGATTAATGCAGACGACTTATAGCTGGGATCGCTGCTGGATCAAAATGTCTGCTACAATCCGTGACGTCACGCGCACACGTCATCACACCGCGACGTTTTCAACAGGATACGTTGCGCAAAATTTAAAATTGCAATTTAGTAAACTAAAAAGGCCGTATTGGCATGTGTTGCAATGTTAAGATTGCATCATTGATATATAAACTATCAGACTGCGTGGTCGGTAGTAGTGGCTTTCAGTAGGCCTTTAACTACTGTCATAAGTACTGGTGCAGTTTGACAACCACTCAACAGTCAGAATCAGAATAGTTTTTATTGCCATTTTTTTGAGAACGGGTTCACAAACTTGGAATTTTTTTTGGTGCAATCGTGTAACATAAAACACATACAACACAGAATAGTTAATAAAAAAAAAAAGCTGTAAGTGAGCTATCAGAACTTGTTATTGTTCATGTGCCTGATGGCCGAGGGGAAAAAAAACTGTTCTGGCGGCGGGAGTTATGGGTCTGGATGGACCGTAGTCTCCTGCCTGAGGGGAGAGGGGAGAATAGTCCGCACTTTAATGCAACTATACATCAGGGAGTATGGTAATAATACAAAAAACAAAACCAGTGAAGTTGTCACGTAAATAAAAACGGAATACAATGATTTGCAAATCCCTTTCAACTTATATTCAATCGAATGGACTGCAAAGACAAGATACTTAACGTTCCAACTGAAAAACTTTATTTTTGGCAAATACTAGCTCATTTGGAATTCGATGCCTGCAACATGTTTCAAAAAAGCTGGCACACGTGGCAAAAAAGACAGAGGAAGTTGAGGAATGCTCATCAAACACTTATTTGGAACATCCCACAGGTGAACAGGCTAATTGGGAACAGGTGGGTGCCATGGTTGGGTATAAAAGCAGCTTCCATGAAATGCTCAGTCATTCACAAACAAGGATGGGGCGAGAGTCACCACTTTGTGAACAAATGCGTGAGCAAATTGTCCAAAATATCTCAATGAGTTATTGCACGGAATTTAGGGATTTCACCATCTACGGTCTGTAATATCATCAAAAGGTTCAGGGAATGTGTATAAACTCTTAACACTATAACATTCGGACTGGTAAAGATTGTCATTTTTTTTAATTACAAATATTAACTCCTGCGATGAGGTGGCGACTTGTCCAGGGTGTACCCCGCCTTCCGCCCGATTGTAGCTGAGATAGGCGCCAGCGCCCCCTGCGACCCCGAACGGGAATAAGCGGCAGAAAAATGGATGGAAATATTAACTCATTTGGAATTTGATGCCTGCAACATGTTTCAAAAAAGGTGGCACACGTGGCAAAAAAGACAGAGGAAGTTGAGGAATGCTCATCAAACACATATTTGGAACATCCCACAGGTGAACAGGCTAATTGGGAACAGGTGGGTGCCACGGTTGGGCATAAAAGCACCTGGTACGAAATGCTCAGTCATTCACAAACAAGGATGGGGCGAGAGTCACCACTTTGTGAACAAATGCGTGAGCAAATTGTCCAACATTTCTCAATGAGTTATTGCAAGGAATTTAGGGATTTGACCGTCTACGGTCTGTAATATCATCAAAAGGTTCAGGGAATGTGGATAAACTCTTAACACTATAACATTCGGACTGGTAAAGATTGTCATTTTTTTAAATTACAAATATTAACTCCTGCGATGAGGTGGCGACTTGTCCAGGGTGTACCCCGCCTTCCGCCCGATTGTAGCTGAGATAGGCGCCAGCGCCCCCCGCGACCCCGAACGGGAATAAGCGGCAGAAAATGGATGGAAATATTAACTCATTTAGAATTTGATGCCTGCAACATGTTTCAAAAAAGCTGGCACACGTGGCAAAAAAGAAAGAGGAAGTTGAGGAATGCTCATCAAACACTTATTTGGAACATCCCACAGGTGAACAGGCTAATTGGGAACAGGTGGGTGCCATGGTTGGGTATAAAAGCAGCTGGTACGAAATGCTCAGTCATTCACAAACAAGGATGGGGCGAGAGTCACCACTTTGTGAACAAATGCGTGAGCAAATTGTCCAACCTTTCTCAATGAGTTATTGCAATGAATTTAGGGATTTCACCATCTACGGCAGGGGCGCTCACACTTTTTCTGCAGGCGAGCTACTTTTCAATTAACCAAGTCGAGGAGATCTACCTCATTCCTATTTATAATTTATATTTATTTAATTATGAAGGAGACATTTTTGTTAACAAGTTAATGGTGTTTAATGATAATGCAAGCATGTTTAACACACATAGATTCCTTTCTTTCATGAAGACAAGAATATAAGTTGGTGTATTACCTGATTCTGATGACTTGCATTGATTGGAATTAGACAGTGGTGCTGATAACGTCCGCATTTTCAAATGGAGGGGGAAAAAAAAAGTCCTCCTTTCTGTCCAATACCACATGAAAGTGGTTGGATTTGGCATCTAATTTGTCCAACTTGCATACTCCTTTTTAAACACTTTGTTATGAGAGTAGCATATGTGTGTGGCCCTTTAATGTCTGGCAGCAGGTGAGTGACGTCAGTGAGTGTGCGGGTGGGCAAGCAAGTGAGAAAGCGGTCGCTGAGGGCGGGGGAGAAATACATTGGCATCAAACTCCGTAGCTCGCTAGCTTGTGCACGCTAGCTTTCTGAGACTCTTATTTTGTTAGCACAGGCAGGATGAAACAGGTCTTTTATGGTGAAGACAGGAACTGTGCAGTCGGTCTTTAGAGTTTTGACAGTAGGTACGGAGTCTCTAGAAATAAAATGTGTTTCTCTGCGTCCGCCCTGTTAGTGATTTTTAAAAAAAATATGAGCTCGCAGCAGCCAGCGTCATCTCACAAGATCCTCGGGTGCCGAGAATGTCAAACAACTGACGAAAGTGAAGTCTTGGTATGATTGATGATTGCTCATTGGAAGCATTTAAGTCTCACCTTAAAACTCATTTGTATACTCTAGCCTTTAAATAGACTCCCTTTTTAGACCAGTTGATCTGCCGTTTCTTTTCTTTTTCTTTTATGTCCCACTCTCCCTTGTGGAGATCCGCTGGCCATGTACTGCTTGCCTGTGTATCGGCTGGGGACATCTCTGCGCTGCTGATCCGCCTCCGCTTGGGATGGTTTCCTGCTGGCTCCGCTGTGAACGGGACTCTCGCTGCTGTGTTGGATCTGCTTTGGAGTGGACTCTCGCGACTGTGTTGGATCCATTGTGGATTGAACTTTCACAGTATCATGTTAGACCCGCTCGACATCCATTGCTTTCCTCCTCTCCAAGGTTCTCATAATCATCATTGTCACCGACGTCCCACTGGGTCATTATTGTCACCGATGTCCCACTGGGTGTGAGTTTTCCTTGCCCTTATGTGGGCCTACCGAGGATGTCGTGGTGGTTTGTGCAGCCCTTTGAGACACTAGTGATTTAGGGCTATATAAGTAAACATTGATTGATTGATTGATTTTTATGTCTATTTTTTAATGCCTGGCTTGAGATCGACTGACACACCCTCCGAGATCGACCAGTCGATCGCCATCGACGTAATGGGCACCCCTGATCTACGGTCTGTAATATCATCAAAAGGTTCAGGGAATGTGGAGAAACTCTCAACACTATTGCGATTCAAAACTGTAGGACTTGTACCTCATGAAGTCATGTATTTTCATAATATTTTGACTTTATTTTAGTAAAACTACAACATTTACTGATTTTTCCATCCAAAATTCTAGGACATTTTGTCCTTAAAATTTACTTCAGTTTCCAGCTGGTAGATATGGGTTACTTTTGTCCGATTTTTGATAAAATAAAAGCAAAACTGTTTTTGAATTATCATGTTTCCCCCACCACCCCAAAATAGATAATATCAATCAATCAATGTTTACTTATATAGCCCTAAATCACTAGTGTCTCAAAGGGCTGCACAGACCACTAAGGGCAAGGAAAACTCACACCCAGTGGGACGTCGGTGACAATGATGACTATGAGAACCTTGGAGAGGAGGAAAGCAATGGATGTCGAGCGGGTCTAACATGATACTGTGAAAGTTCAATCCACAATGGATCCAACACAGTCGCGAGAGTCCAGTCCAAAGCGGATCCAACACAGCAGCGAGAGTCCCGTTCACAGCTGAGCCAGCAGGAAACCATCCCAAGCGGAGGCGGATCAGCAGCGCAGAGATGTCCCCAGCCGATACACAGGCGAGCAGTACATGGCCACCGGATCGGACCGGACCCCCTCCACAAGGGAGAGTGGGACATAGGACAAAAACGGCAGATCAACTGGTCTAAAAAGGGAGTCTATTTAAAGGCTAGAGTATACAAATGAGTTTTAAGGTGAGACTTAAATGCTTCTACTGAGGTGGCATCTCGAACTGTTACCGGGAGGGCATTCCAGAGTACTGGAGCCCGAAATGAAAAAGCTCTATAGCCCGCAGACTTTTTTTGGGCTTTGGGAATCACTAATAAGCCGGAGTCCTTTGAACGCAGATTTCTTGCCGGGACATATGGTGCAATACAATCGGCAAGATAGGATGGAGCTAGACCGTGTAGTATTTTATACGTAAGTAGTAAAACCTTAAAGTCACATCTTAAGTGCACAGGAAGCCAGTGCAGGTGAGCCAGTACAGGCGTAATGTGATCAAACTTTCTTGTTCTTGTCAAAAGTCTAGCAGCCGCATTTTGTACCAACTGTAATCTTTTAATGCTAGACATGGGGAGACCCGAAAATAATACGTTACAGTAATCGAGACGAGACGTAACAAACGCATGGATAATAAAATCATAAACAGGGTTTTTCCTGCGTGGCGGCCGTCTCCATCTAATTTTGTGCCGCCCCAGCCAGAGCGATTGATCTCGCTCAACACAACGTAAAGCTCCGGCTGTGTTGATTGAGCGATTGACTGTGGCAGCTAGGTATTTTAAATGCAGTTGCAGCGTTGCGCCACTATAGAGGCGCTATATCAACAACAGTGCACCTGAAAGACCTGAGGCTACCACCGAAGAAGAAACAAATCAAATCGTGTTTTTTCTCGCTATTTGGTGCATAACGTTGACAAGTGGATTTCTGCCATACTGAGCATGATACGGAGGGATCACTGGACTCCTATAGAACACTCTCTGGTAAGTGAACAAAGTTAATACAAACCCCGTTTCCATATGAGTTGGGAACTTGTGTTAGATGTAAATATAAACGGAATACAATTATTTGCAAATCCTTTTCAACCCATATTCAGTTGAATGTGCTACAAAGACAACATATTTGACGTTCAAACTGATAAACATTTTTTTTTTTTTTTTGCAAATAATCATTAACTTTCGAATTTGATGCCAGCAACACGTGACAAAGAAGTTGGGAAAGGTGGCAATAAATACTGATTAAGTTGAGGAATGCGCATCGAACACTTATTTGGAACATCCCACAGGTGTGCAGGCTAATTGGGAACAGGTGGGTGCCATGATTGGGTATAAAAACAGCTTCCCAAAAAATGCTCAGTCTTTCACAAGAAAGGATGGGGCGAGGTACACCCCTTTGTCCACAACTGAGTGAGCAAATAGTCAAACAGTTTAAGAACAACGTTTCTCAAAGTGCAATTGCAAGAAATTTAGGGATTTCAAGGTTCAGAGAATCTGGAGAAATCACTCCACGTAAGCGGCATGGCCGGAAACCAACATTGAATGACCGTGACCTTCGATCCATCAGACGGCAAAAAAACGACATCAATCTCTAAAGGATTTTACCACATGGGCTCAGGAACACTTCAGAAAAGCACTGTCACTAAATACAGTTTGTCGCTACATCTGTAAGTGCAAGTTAAAGCTCTACTATGCAAAGCGAAAGCCATTTATCAACAACATCCAGAAACGCCGCCGGCTTCTCTGGGCTCGAGATCATCTTAGATGGACTGATGCAAAGTGGAAAAGTGTTCTGTGGTCTGACGGGTCCAAATTTCAAATTGTTTTTGGAAATATTCAACATTGTGTCATCAGGACCTAAGGGGAAGCGAACCATCCAGACTGTTATCGACGCAAAGTTGAAAAGCCAGCATCTGTGATGGTATGGGGGTGCATTAGTGCCCAAGACATGGGTAACTTACACATCTGTGAAGGCACCATTAATGCTGAAAGGTACATACAGGTTTTGGAACAACATATGGTGCCATATAAGCGCCATCTTTTTCATGGATGCCCCTGCTTATTTCAGCTAGACAAAGCCAAGCCACATTCAGCACGTGTTGCAACAGCGTGGCTTCGTAAAAAAAGAGTGCGGGTACTTTCCTGGCCCGCCTGCAGTCCAGACCTGTCTCCCATCGAAAAAGTGTGGCGCATTATGAAGCGTAAAATACGACAGCGGAGACCTCGGACTGTTGAACGACTGATTGAAGCGCTACAAAAAACAAGAATTGGAAAGAATTCCACTTTCAAAGCTTCAACAATTAGTTTCCTCAGTTCCCAAACGTTTATTGAGTGTTGTTAAAAGAAAAGGTGATGTAACACAGTGGTGAACATGCCCTTTCCCAACTACTTTGGCACGTGTTGCAGCCATGAAATTCTAAGTTAATTATTATTTGCAACAAAAAAAAAGAAAGTTTATGAGTTTGAACATCAAATATCTTGTGTTTGTAGTGCATTCAACTGAATATGGGTTGAAAAGGATTTGCAAATCCTTGTATTCGGTTTATATTTACATCTAATGAAATTTCGCAATTTATATGGAAACAGGGCTTGTATTTGGGAATGCCCGGCGGGCCAGATTGAAAAGTTTAATTTGCTCATGCCTGCCATATAGAATACTTTTTGTTATACTTGTCAGTGTGGCTCTAAGTATGTGTTTCTCTCTGGTTCAGTTAATTTTGTTGTATTCTTTTACCTCCGCTTTGAGCTAAATGTTGTCAGTTTGCTGGATTTCGTATGCTTGACTAGGCCATTGATTTCAAATTTAATGCTGTCAGGAGAGTGTGTTGGGATGCCTGCAGGCATATAGATGGAGACATTTTAAAATCGATTGAAAAGGCAAAAAAAAACCACCTCTGTCTCCAAAGCAGGTCACACAAAATCAACCATGAAAGGACAACCAAGCTGATTAGAGCCCGCCTACGTCAAACTGAGAACTGTTAATGTGGAACCATGCTGTAACGTATGAAGTCATTTACCCTCATATGACAACAGGGGAAGAGTGTCACGCTGTTACTCCACCAGCTTGACGCACGTGTAGTATTTTTATGGGGCTGGGGGGGGGGGGGTTTATTAAAGGAAAAAGGGGATGGAACACACCTGTGTACGCGAACAATGACTCCATTCTAGGCTTAACAATAGCGTGCAGTCCACTTATGGTGCCCTGATATGACCTCATTGTATGAACGCATTTACGTGCAAGGTCACCGCAAGCTGAGTCACATGGAAAATGACTTCCTGCTGGGATCAGGGCTTGAGAATCGTGAACCATCTGCCCCTGAGTCAGCCTCTTAATGTGCACAGAGGTCCTACGGGACCATCTGGAGCAGGGGTGGGCATTACGTCGATCGCGATCGACTGGTCGATCTCGGAGGGTGTGTCAGTCGATCTCAAGCCAGGCATTGAAAAATAGACATAAAAATGAGCAATCATCAATCATACCAAGACTTCACTTTCGTCAGTTGTTTGACATTCTCGGCACCCGAGGATCTTGTGAGATGACGCCGGCTGCTGCGATCTCATATTTAAGAAAAAAAATCACTAACAGGGCGGACGCAGAGAAACACATTTTATTTCTAGAGACTCCGTAGCTGTTTTTATACCCAATCATGGCACCCACCTGTTCCCAATTAGCCTGCACACCTGTGGGATGTTCCAAATAAGTGTTTGATGCGCATTCCTCAACTTAATCAGTATTTATTGCCACCTTTCCCAACTTCTTTGTCACGTGTTGCTGGCATCAAATTCTAAAGTTAATGATTATTTGCAAAAAAGAAAAAAATGGTAATCAGTTTGAACATCAAATATGTTGTCTTTGTAGCATATTCAACTGAATATGGGTTGAAAATGATCTGCAAATCCTTGTATTCCGTTTATATTTACATCTAACACAGTTTCCCAACTCATATGGAAACGGGGTTTGTGTTAACTTTGTTCACTTACCAGAGACAAAATGTCCACAGCACAGTCTGGAGTGTTCTATAGGAGTCCAGTGATCCCGCCGTATCATGCTCAGTATGGCAGAAATCCACTTGTTACGATGGTCAACGTTACGCACCAAATAGCAAGAAAAAACACGATTTGATTTGTTTCTTCTTCGGTAGTAGCCTCAGGTCTTTCAGGTGCACTGTTGTCGATATAGCGCCTCTATAGTGGCGCAACGCTGCAACTGCATTTAAAATACCTAGATGCCACAGAGGGACATCAATCGCTCAATCAACACAGCCTGAGCTTTACGTTGTGTTGAGCGAGATCAATCGCTCTGGCTGGGGCGGCACAAAATTAGATGGAGGTGGCCGCCACGCAGGAAAAACCCTGTTTATGATTTTATTATCTATTTTGGGGTGGTGGGGGAAACATGATGATTCAATAAAAGTTTTGCTTTTATTTTATCAAAAATCGGACAAAAGTAACCCATATTTACCAGCTGGAAACTGAAGTACATTTTAAGGACAAAATGTCCTAGAATTTTGGATGGAAAAATTAGTAAATGTTGTAGTTTTACTGAAATAAAGTCAAAATATTATGAAAATACATGACTTCATGAGGAACAAGTCCTACAATTTTGAATCGCAATAGTGTTGAGAGTTTCTCCACATTCCCTGAACCTTTTGATGATATTACAGACCGTAGATCAGGGGTGGGCATTACGTCGATGGCGATCGACTGGTCGATCTCGGAGGGTGTGTCAGTCGATCTCAAGCCAGGCATTAAAAAATAGACATAAAAATGAGCGCTCATCAATCATACCAAGACTTCACTTTCGTCAGTTGTTTGACATTCTCGGCACCCGAGGATCTTGCGAGATGACGCCGGCTGCTGCGAGCTCATATTTAAGAAAAAAAATCACTAACAGGGCGGACGCAGAGAAACACATTTTATTTCTAGAGACTCCGTACCTACTGTCAAAACTCTAAAGACCGACTGCACAGTTCCTGTCTTCACCATAAAAGACCTGTTTCATCCTGCCTGTGCTAACTAAATAAGAGTCTCAGAAAGCTAGCGTGCACAAGCTAGCGAGCTACGGAGTTTGATGCCAATGTGAAGTGTGAAGTGAATTGTATTTATATAGCGCTTTTTCTCTAGTGACTCAAAGCGCTTTACATAGTGAAACCCAATATTTAAGTTACATTCAAACCAGTGTGGGTGGCACTGGGAGCAGGTGGGTAAAGTGTCTTGCCCAAGGACACAACGGCAGTGATTAGGATGGCGGATGCGGGAATCGAACCTGCAACCCTCAAGTTGCTGGCACGGCTGCTCTACCAACCGAGCTAAAACCGCTAAACCGAAATAAATGTATTTCTCCCCCGCCCTCAGCGACCGCTTTCTCACTTGCTTGCCCACCCGCACACTCACTAACGTCACTCACCTGCTGCCAGACATTAAAGGGCCACACACATATGCTACTCTCATAACAAAGTGTTTAAAAACGAGTTGGACAAATGAGATGCCAAATCCAACCACTTTCATGTGGTATTGGACAGAAAGGAGGACTTTTTTTTTTCTCCTCCATTTGAAAATGCGGACGTTATCAGCACCACTGTCTAATTCCAATCAATGCAAGTCATCAGAATCAGGTAATACACCAATTTATATTCTTGTCTTCATGAAAGAAAGGAATCTATGTGTGTTAAACATGCTTGTATTATCATTAAACACCATTAACTTGTTAACAAAAATGTCTCCTTCATAAATAAATAAATATAAATTATAAATAGGAATGAGGTAGATCTCCTCGACTTGGTCAATTGAAAAGTAGCTCGCCTGCAGAAAAAGTGTGAGCGCCCCTGATCTAGAGCATGGGTGTCAAACTCTGGCCCGTGGGCCAAATATGGCCCGCCGTTTAATTTCATTTGGCCCTTGAGGCAATATCAGATTAATATTAGAGCTGGCCCACCGGTAACACCACATTCACCGCTAATACTCATACTTTCCAACCCTCCCGATTTTCCCGGGAGACTCCCGAAGTTTAGTGCCCTTCCCGAAAATCTCCCTGGGCAACCTTTCTCCCGATTTCCACCCGGACAACAATATTGGGAGCGTGCCTTAAAGGCACTGTCCTCTACAACATGTCGTCACGTCCTCTTTTCCTCCATATAAACAGCGTGCTGGCCAAGTCACATAATATATGCGGCTTTCCACACACACATACTTGGTCAACAGCCATACAGGTCACACTGAGGGTGGCCGTATAAACAACTTTAACATTGTTACAAATATGCGCCACACTGTGAACCCACACCAAACAAGAATGACAAAACACATATCGGGAGAACACCCGCACCGTAACACAACATAAACACAACAGAACAAATACCCAGAACCCCTTGCAGCACTAACTCTTCCGGAACGCTACAATGTACACCCCCCCCCCCCCCCCCCCCCGCTACCACCAAACCTCGCCCACCTCTTTTTTATTGTATTTTCGAATTTATTAGCCTGTGGAAAAAGTTAATGTTGATATTTACCTCAGAAGGCTGCAAATAGAAAAGAGGCATTCATATTTTTATTACAATTTTATTTACCATAGCACTGATGTTTTATCGTTTGTTTTTTGAAAGTTGATTTTGCACTATTACGTTATATATGCTCTGCCTGTTCCATGGGAGGAAGCCCGAGTACCTGGAGGGAACCCACGCAGTCACGGGGAGAACAAGCAAACTCCACACAGAAAGATCCCTAGCCCGGGATTGAGTCAGGATTACTCAGGACCTTCGTATTGTGAGGCAGATGCACACACCCCTGTTCCACCGTGCTGCCCTATTTAAGCCTTGCTTATTCAATATTCATTGCAAAACTTGTTTGGGTCCCTATTAAAAGGTTAATTTCTTCAATCTTGGCCCCCGGCTTTGTTCAGTTTTAAATTTTGGCCCACTCTGTGTTTGAGTTTGACACCCCTGATCTAGAGCACCGTTTTTAAACCTTTTTTTTTCCATTGAAAAAATCCAGAGGCACAACACCAGCACAAATCATTACAAAAAATGAAACTCTGTAGTCGTTATTGATAGACATGTCCGATAATGTGAGGGTTGGACTCCGCCAAGGCTGTCCTTTGTCACCAAATTCTGTTCATAACTTTTACGGACAGAATTTCTAGGCGCAGTCAAGGCGTTGAGGGGTTCCGGTTTTGTGGCTGCAGGTTTGGGTCTCTGCTTTTTGCAGATGATGTGGTCCTGATGGCTTCATCTGGCCAAGATCTTCAGCTCTCACTGGGTCGGTCCGCAGCCGAGTATGAAGCGACCGGGATGAGAATCAGCACCTCCAAGTCCGAGTCCATGGTTCTCGCCCGGAAAAGGGTGGAGTGCCATCTCCGGGTTGGGGAGGAGATCTTGCCCCAAGTGGAGGAGTTCAAGTACCTCGGAGTCTTGTTCACGAGTGAGGGAAGAGTGGATGGTGACATCGATTTTGCGGCGTCTTCAGTAATGCGGACGCTGTATCGATCCGTTGTGGTGGTTAAGGATTTGAGCCGGAAGGCAAAGCTCTCAATTTAGTGGTTGATCTACGTTTCCATCCTCACCTATGGTCATGAGCTTTGGGTCATCGTCGAAAAGACAAGATCACGGGTACCAGCGGCCGAAATTAGTTTGGGTCTCTCCCTTAGGGTGAGAAGCTCTGCCATCCGGGAGGAGCTCAAAGTAAAGCCGCTGCTCCTCCACATCGAGAGGAGCCAGATGAGGTGGTTCGGGCATCTGGTCAGGATGCCACCCGAACACCTCCTTAGGCACGGGGAAGACTCTGTCTCCCTGCTGACCCCGGGAGGAGCTGGACGAAGTGGCTGGGAAGAGGGAAGTCTGGGCTTCCCTGCTTAGGCTGCTGCCCCCGCGACCCGACCTCAGATAAGTGGAGGAAGATGGATGGATGGATTGATGTCTGATAATGGTTTTTTGCCGATGTCCGATATTCCGATATTGTCCAACCATCCATCCATCCATCCAATTTCCACCGCTTATTCCCTTTAGGGTCGCGGGGGGCGCTGGTTCCTATCTCAGCTACAATCGGGCGGGAGGCGGGGGACTCCCTGGACAAGTCGCCACCTCAACGCAGGTTCCGATATTGTCCAACTCTTAATTACTGATTCCGATATCAACCGATACCGATATATACAGTCATGGAATTAACACATTATTATGCCTAATTTTGTTGTGATGCCCCCGCTGGATGCATTAAACAATGTAACAATCCATCCATTTCCCACCGCTTGACCCTTTTTGGGATGGCAGGGGGTCGCTGGAGCCTACATCAGCTGCATTCGGGCAGGAGGCGGGGTACACCCTGGACAAGTCTCCCCTCATCACAGGGCCAACACAGATAGACAGACAACATTCACACTCACATTAACACACTAGGACCTATTTAGTGTTGCCAATCAACCTATCCCCAGGTGCATGTCTTTGGAGGTGGGAGGAAGCCGGAGTACCCGGAGGGAACCCACGCAGTCACGGGGAGAACATGCAAACTCCACACAAAAAGATCCCGAGCCCGGGATTGAACCCAGGACTGCTCAGGACCTTCATATTGCGAGGCAGATGCGCTAACCCCTGTTCCACTGTGCCGCCCCACAATGTAACAAGGTTTTCCAAAATAAATCCACTCAAGTTGTGGGGAAAAAAATGCCAACATGGCACTGCCGTATTTATTATTGAAGTCACAAAGTGCATTATTTTTTTTAACATGCCTCAAAACAACAGCTGGGAATTTGGGACATGCTCTCCCGGAGAGAGCTTGAGGAGGTTGAGGTGGGGGGTAGCAGGGGGTGTATATTGTAGCGTCCCGTAAGAGTTAATGCTGCACGGGGTTCTGGGTATTTGTTCTGTTGTGTTTATGTTGTGTTACGGTGCGTATGTTCTCCCGAAACGTGTTTGTCATTCTTGTTTGGTGTGGGTTCACAGTGTGGTGCTTATTTGTAACAGTGTTGAAGTTGTTTGTACGGCCACCCTCAGTGTGACCTGTATGGCTGTTGACCAAGTATGCCTCGCATTCACTTGTGTGTGTGATTGGGCCGGCATGCAAAGGAAGTGCCTTTAAGGTTTATTGGCGCTCTGTACTTCTCCCTACGTCCGTGTACCACTCCGTACAGCGACATTTTAAAAAGTCACCGATAATTTCCGATATTACATTTCAAAGCATTTATCGGCCGATGTCCAGCTATTGACAATAAAAAGTTGTTCTCGCAAGTGTTGAATGTGACTTTAAGCCATAACCAACAATGCAGCAGCTCTAGTCTCAAAATAGGTGTACTGTCCCTACACTGCAAAAACTAAAATCTAAGCAAGATTAATTATCTCACATAAGGATATTTGCTTATTTTCAATCTGATAAGATAATTCTTCTCACTGAGCAGATTTTATGTTAGTGTTTTACTTGTTTTAAGTTTTTTGGTCCTAAATGATCTCAGTAAGATATCACAGCTCATTGCTAAGATTTGATGACCTATATTGAGTAAAACATGCTTGAAACTAGAATATCAACTGTTGCAAAGCTGTGTCTTCAACACTCACAAGTATAAAACTACTTTTATAAAGTAATCCTTTCTTATTTTTAGCATGAAAAAAAAAAAAGGAGCCATCAATTTGTAACGTCATCGTCTGCGACTTCCGGTAGAGTTGCGAACTTTATCATGGATGTTCTCTACTAAATCCTTTCAGCAAAAATATGGCAATATCGCGAAATGATCAAGAATGACACTTAGAATGGACCTGCTATCCCCGTTTAAATAAGAAAATCTCATTTCAGTAGGCCTTTAAGTTGTGCGGACCCTATCTTTCTTTGTGGGGACATTTTTTGATTGTCATGTCACGTACGGATGTGCTTTTTAGACGCCGTCTCTGCTCCACACGTGCAAGTCTTTGCTGTCGTCCAGCATTCTGTTTTTGTTTACTTTATAGCCAGTTCAGTTATAGTCTTGTTTTGCATCCCCTTCCTAAGTTGCAATGCCTTTGCTTTAAGCCAGGGGTCTCGAACTCAATTTACCTGGGGTTCACTGGAGGCAGAAACTGGGTGAGGCTGGGCCGCAAGAAAAATCCAACATGCACTTTTGAATGAATTCACCTTCTATGAATGGCTTTCCCGCCCTAGCAACATACTTGCCAACCCTCACAATTTTTGCGGTATACTCCTGAATTTCAGTGCACCTTCCGACAATCTACCGGTGCAACCATTCTCCCGAATTTGTCCCAATTTTCACCCGGCCGACATTATTAAGGGCTGCCGTGACTGCACTGCCTTTAACGTCCTCTACAGTGGTTCGCAACCTTTTTTCAGTGATGTACCCCTGTGAACATTTTTTTTAAGTACCCCCTAATCAGAACAAAGCATTTTTGGTTGCAAAAAAGAGATAAAGAAGTAAAATACAGCACTATGTCATCACACTTTTACATCACACAACCAACACGCTGTATGAGACTTGTGCAAGACAACGTACGTGGCTGCAAGACGTACTTGTTCAACAGCCATACAGGTCACACTGAGGGTGGCCGTAGAAACAACTTTAAAATGGTTACAAATATGCGCCACACTGTGAACCCACACCAAACAAGAATGACAAGCCCTTTTTGGGAGAATTTCCGCACCCTAACACAACTCAAACACAAGAGAACAAATACCCAGAATCCAATGCAGCCCTGACTCTCCCTGGCTATGATATACTAATAATAATAATGGATTAGATTTATATCGCGCTTTTTTATTGTTATATACTCATAGCGCTCACAGAGAATTGAGAACCCATCATTCATTCACACCTGGTGGTGGTAAGCTACATCTGTAACCACAGCTGCCCTGGGGTGGACTGACGGAAGCGTGGCTACCAGTTTGCGCCTACGGCCCCTCCGACCACCACCAATCATTCATTCATTCATCATTCATTCACCAGTGTGAGCGGCACCGGGGGCAAAGGGTGAAGTGTCCTGCCACAACGGCAGCGACTTTGATGTCAATAAGTGGGAAGCGAACCTGCAACCCTCAGGTTTCTGGCACGGCCGCTCTACCCACTATGCCATGCCGCCCCCTATACAACACCTCAACCAACGCAAGTAGGGAGGGGGGGTGGAGGGGTGGTGGTAGCGGGGGTGTGTATATTGTAGCCCGGAAGAGTCAGGGGTGCATGGGATTTTGGGTAATTGTTCTGTTGTGTTACGATGCGGATGTTCTCACCAAATGTGTTTGTCATTCTTGTTTGGTGTGGGTTCACAGTCTGGCACATTTTTGTAACAGTGTTAAAGTTTTTTTTTTACGGCCACCCTCACCGTGACCTGTGTAGCTGTTGATCAAATATATCTTGCAATAACACACGTGCAACATGTAACTGGGCTTGCATGCTGCCAGTTAAGGACGTAGGGGGCGCTAAAGCCAGTGCCATTATAGCACTCCCTGCATATTGTTGATATGGTATAAATCGACAGGGGCTTCGAGAGAATTGGTGCCCCGAAATTTAGGGTCTGCCGGGAAAATCGGGGACGTGGGTAAGTATGACGCTGTTCATATTAAACTCACGGGCCGCACCAACATTAAATTGTCGTATCAAAGTGCGTGCCGCATAATAACGCCGCATGTTTGAGACCCCTGTTTTAAGCTTTAGATACCTTTTTTTTTTTTTTACCTGTACACTGCCTCCAGCTGTCGTCTAAATAGTATGATCACGACAAAACATCGTCGTCGTTCCCGACATCTACAAAGCAAATAGCTACCTGATGTCATCTACGTATATGGAAGAGCATTGGAAGGCAGTACAGACACATTATAATTACAGTTTTGCAAAAAAATATTTTTCCTCCTTTTTAGGTGAAATTACATATTCTCCCATGGCACCCGAGTTGAAAAACACTGATCTAGGCTAACCATGCATTTCTCCATTCATGAAGGTGCTGGAACATACTTTGTTAACCTTGTCTGTGTGGAAACGTCACGCTCTAGTTTACCGGCAACTCGCAGGATCAGGTTACAGAGTGTTAGCATGGCGTCATGATGCAGATATAGCCAGTAAACCATTCATACGGTTTTGCATTTGAATTCTGCAAGCGTGCATGCGTGTGTGCTTCTCAAAAAACCGCAGCCTTCTCAGCTATCAGTCCGAGCTGATGTTACAGCGCAGACACATTTATTACCAGCATTCCCAATGACATCAGCCTGCTATTTCCAGGCTTTATGGTGGGAATCAAAGTCCATTCTGAACATCCCCCATTATGTCACCACCGGCTCCTCCGTCTCCCCGCCACTTGATACTGATAAAGGCGCGGAGGTGGCGGTGCCGGGCAGGCCGGGTCCGATCAATCCTAATGCCCGGCCATGAATAACAGCCCATTCTTGGCATACGGCCTTTGCCAGATAGATGTAGCAATGTGTGTGTGTGTGTGTGTGTGTGTGTTTAGCGATGACCTCACATCCTTATTTTCAGCTGCAGACGATAAAGTGTTAGCTTTCTCTGACACCTAAGACAACTTACAAGGCACTCAGTACTGTGCAGACCTCCGCCAATGCAGTTGAAATGCACTAAAGTTTATCTGACATTTCCTTTTAAAAGTTTTTGCATAGCGCAACCGACTAACTGACACATGACTAAGCTAATTAAACAAATTAGCAAGACACACAATGAAGATAATTACCAAGGAAATTACCCGACAAATCACCCGATCATCAAAACTTCCAGCTCTTCTGGGAAGGCTGTCCACAAGGTTGCGGAGTGTGTTTGGAGGAATTTTCCACCGTTCTTCCAAAAGCGCACACTGAGGTTGGTGGAGAAGGCCCGTTCTAATTCATTCCAAAGGTGTTTTATCGGTTTTGTGTCAGGACTCTGTGCAGGCCAGTCAAGTTCGTCCACAACAGACTCTGTAGTCCAGTCTCCGTTCTAATTCATTCCAAAGGTGTTGTATCGTTTTTGTGTCAGGACTCTGTGCAGGCCAGTCAAGTTCATCCACAACAGACTCTGTAGTCCAGTCTCCGTTCTAATTCATTCCAAAGGTGTTGTATCGGTTTTGTGTCAGGACTCTGTGCAGGCCAGTCAAGTTCATCCACAACAGACTATGTAGTCCAGTCTCCGTTCTAATTCATTCCAAAGGTGTTGTATCGGTTTTGCGTCAGGACTCTGTGCAGGCCAGTCAAGTTCATCCACAACAGACTCTGTAGTCCAGTCTCCATTCTAATTCATTCCAAAGGTGTTGTATCGGGTTTGCGTCAGGACTCTGTGCAGGCCAGTCAAGTTCATCCACAACAGACTCTGTAGTCCAGTCTCCGTTCTAATTCATTCCAAAGGTGTTGTATCATTTTTGTGTCAGGACTCTGTGCAGGCCAGTCAAGTTCATCCACAACAGACTCTGTAGTCCCGTCTCCGTTCTAATTCATTCCAAAGGTGTTGTATCGTTTTTGTGTCAGGACTCTGTGCAGGCCAGTCAAGTTCATCCACAACAGACTCTGTAGTCCAGTCTCCGTTCTAATTCATTCCAAAGGTGTTGTATCATTTTTGTGTCAGGACTCTGTGCAGGCCAGTCAAGTTCATCCACAACAGACTCTGTAGTCCAGTCTCCGTTCTAATTCATTCCAAAGGTGTTGTATCGGTTTTGTGTCAGGACTCTGTGCAGGCCAGTCAAGTTCATCCACAACAGACTCTGTAGTCCAGTCTCCATTCTAATTCATTCCAAAGGTGTTGTATCGGGTTTGCGTCAGGACTCTGTGCAGGCCAGTCAAGTTCATCCACAACAGACTCTGTAGTCCAGTCTCCGTTCTAATTCATTCCAAAGGTGTTGTATCGGTTTTGTGTCAGGACTCTGTGCAGGCCAGTCAAGTTCATCCACAACAGACTCTGTAGTCCAGTCTCCATTCTAATTCATTCCAAAGGTGTTGTATCGGGTTTGCGTCAGGACTCTGTGCAGGCCAGTCAAGTTCATCCAGAACAGACTCTGTAGTCCAGTCTCCGTTCTAATTCATTCCAAAGGTGTTGTATCATTTTTGTGTCAGGACTCTGTGCAGGCCAGTCAAGTTCATCCACAACAGACTCTGTAGTCCAGTCTCCGTTCTAATTCATTCCAAAGGTGTTGTATCGGGTTTGTGTCAGGACTCTGTGCAGGCCAGTCAAGTTCATCCACAACAGACTCTGTAGTCCAGTCGCCGTTCTAATTCATTCCAAAGGTGTTGTATCGTTTTTGTGTCAGGACTCTGTGCAGGCCAGTCAAGTTCATCCACAACAGACTCTGTAGTCCAGTCTCCGTTCTAATTCATTCCAAAGGTGTTGTATCGGGTTTGTGTCAGGACTCTGTGCAGGCCAGTCAAGTTCATCCACAACAGACTCTGTAGTCCAGTCTCCGTTCTAATTCATTCCAAAGGTGTTGTATCGTTTTTGGGTCAGGACTCTGTGCAGGCCAGTCAAGTTCATCCACAACAGACTCTGTAGTCCAGTCTCCGTTCTAATTCATTCCAAAGGTGTTGTATCGGGTTTGTGTCAGGACTCTGTGCAGGCCAGTCAAGTTCATCCACAACAGACTCTGTAGTCTATGTCTT
This sequence comes from Nerophis ophidion, assembly GCF_033978795.1. NCBI lineage: Eukaryota > Metazoa > Chordata > Actinopteri > Syngnathiformes > Syngnathidae > Nerophis > Nerophis ophidion. The sequence continues at coordinate 16,459,796 of NC_084633.1, read as the reverse complement.
CATGGATCTTGCTTTGTGCACTAGTGCACGGTCATGTTGGAAGAGGAAGGGGCCCACTCTAAACTGCTCCCACAAGGTTGGGAGCATGGAATTGTCCGTATATGTTTTGGTATTCTGGAGCATTCAAAAGTCCTTTCACTCCTGAAAAACAACCCCACACCATAATTCCTCCTCCACCAAATTTCACACTCCGCACAATGCAGTCCGAAATCATACCGTTCTCCTGGCAACCTCCTAACTCGGACTCCTCCATCAGATTGCCAGATGGAAAAGCGTGATTCATCACTCCGGAGAAGGGGTCTCCACTCTTCTAGAGTCCAGTGGCGACGTGCTTTACATCACTGCATCCCACGCCTTGCTAAGGACTTGGTGATGTATGGCTTGGATGCAGCTGCTCAGCCATGGAAACCCATTTCATGAAAGTCTCTGCGTACTGTACGTGGGCTAATTGGAAGGTCACGTGACATTTGGAGCTCTGTAGCGACTGACTACAGAAAGTCTTTGTACTATGCGCTTCAGCATCTGCTGACCCCTCCCTGTCAGTTTACGTGGCTTACCACTTGGTGGCTGAGTTGCTGTTGTTCCCAAACTCTTCATTTTTCTTATTATAAAGTTGACTTTGGAATATTTAGGAGCGAGGACATTTCACGACTTGATTGGTTGCACAGGCGGCATCCTATGACAGTTCCATGCTGGAAATCACTGAGAGTGGCCCATTCTTTCGCAAATGTTTGTAGAAACAGTCTCCATGCCTAAGTGCTCGATTTCATACACCTGTGTCCGGGCCAAATGATTAGGACACCTGATTCCCATCGTTTGGATGGGGGGCCAAATACTTAAGGCAATATAGTGTATGTTTATTTTAGCAAAAAGAAAAAAGCATAATTGGCTTTTTATTTTAACAAAAAAATCTTACGCTACATTAAAGATATGTTTCTTATTGCCAGTTTGTCCTTAAAGGCCTACTGAAAGCCACTACTAGCGACCACACAGTCTGATAGTTTATATATCAATGATGAAATATTAACATTGCAACACATTTAGTTTACTAAATTACAATTTTAAATTTCCCGCGGAGTTTTTTGTTGAAAACGTCGCGGAATGATGATGCGTGTTTGTGACGTCTCGGGTTGTAGCGGACATATTAGCCCAGCACCACACACGGCTAAAAGTCGTCTGTTTTCATCGCATAATTACACAGTAATTTGGACATCTGTGTTGCTGAATCTTTTGCAATTTGTTCAATTAATAATGGAGACGTCAAAGAAGAAAGCTGTTGGTAGAAAACGGTGGGTTGGAGCTGCCTTTTAGCGCCGAAACACAGCCGGTGTTTCTTTGTTTGTTGTGAAGTTTTGGGTGGCGTAGCTCGGTTGGTAGAGTGGCCGTGCCAGCAACTTGAGGGTTGCAGGTTCGATTCCCGCTTCCGCCATCCTAGTCACTGCCGTGTGTCCTTGGGCAAGACACTTTACCCACCTGCTCCCAGTGCCACCCACACTGGTTTAAATGTAACTTAGATATTGGGTTTCACTATGTAAAGCGCTTTGAGTCACTCGAGAAAAGCGCTATATAAATTAAATGATAAATGAGTTGTACTTGTATAGCGCTTTTCTACCTTCAAGGTTCTCAAAGCGCTTTGACACTACTTCCACATTTACCCATTCACACACACATTCACACACTGATGGAGGGAGCTGCCATGCAAGGCGCCAACCAGCACCCATCAGGAGCAAGGGTGAAGTGTCTTGCTCAGGACACAACGGACGTTACGAGGTTGGTTCTAGGTGGGATTTGAACCAGTGACCCTCGGGTTGCGCACGGCCACTCTCCCACTGCGCCACGCCGTCCCCTAATTCAGTAATTCACAGAGCGGTCAAGCGAACATGTTTATCTACGTCAACCGGCAAGTTTTTGGATGGGAAAATTGTGATATTAAGTCAGCTCTTACCGGAGACATCAGTGGATTACTGGGCCTCCTCCTGCAGCAGCTGTAAAAAAGGCAGCTGTGAGCTTGGCTCCTCCATGGCTTCCATCAAAGACACTGGCGTTCACCGCAGCCATCCGACTTTGAGGTATGACTTTAGAATCTCACTAAAACACGATAAGGGATCTTCCAGAATTATCTGGAACGCTCACACTGCTGCCGCCCGGAGCCGTGGCTTTTTCTTTTTTTTCTTCTTTTTTTTTGGTGCTTCACTCTAACTTTCCTTATCCACAAATCTTTCATCCTCGCTCAAATTAATGGAGAAATTGTCGCTTTCTCGGTCCGAATAGCTCTTGCTGCTTGAGGCTATGATTATAAACAATGTGAGGATGTGAGGAGCCCTCACACCAGTGACGTCACCAGCACATTGTCTGCTACTTCTGGTACAGGCAAGGCTTTTTTATTAGCGACCAAAAGTTGCAAACTTTATCGTCGATGTTCTCTACTAAAGCCTTTCAGCAAAATATGGCAATATCGTGAAATGATCATTTTGTCCAGAGACATGTTTCCCGAGTTTATAAACATCCATCCATCCATCCATTTGCTACCGCTTGTCTCTTTTGGGATCGCGGGAGGTGCTGGACCCTATCTCAGCGGTATTTGGGCGGAAGCCGGGGTACACCCTGGACAAGTCGCCGCCTCATCACAGGGCCTTATTAAGGAAAAGTGGTAGAAAATTAATTATTAATCTACTTATTCATCCATCCATCCATTTTCTGCCGCTTATTCCCTTTGGGGTTGCGGTGGGCGCTGGAGCCTATGTCTGCTGCCTTCGTACAGAAGGCACTGTACACTCTGGACAAGTCGCCACCTCATCACTGGGCCTTATTAAGGAAAAATGGTAGAAAATTAATTATTAATCTACTTATTCATCCATCCATCCATTTTCTGCCGCTTATTCCCTTTGGGTTTGCAGGGGGCGCTGGAGCCTATGTCAGCTGCCTTCGTGCGGAAGGCGGTGTACACCCTGGACAAGTCGCCACCTCATCACAGGGCCTTATTAAGGAAAAGTGGTAGAAAATTAATTATTAATCTACTTATTCATCCATCCATCCATTTTCTGCCGCTTACTCCCTTTGGGGTTGCGGTGGGCGCTGGAGCCTATGTCAGCTGCCTTCGTGCGGAAGGCGCTGTACACCCTGGACAAGTCGCCACCTCATCACAGGGCCTTATTAAGGAAAAGTGGTAGAAAATTATTAATCTACTTATTCATCCATCCATCCATTTTCTGCCGCTTATTCCCTTTGGGGTTGCGGTGGGCGCTGGAGCCTATGTCTGCTGCCTTCGTACAGAAGGCACTGTACACTCTGGACAAGTCGCCACCTCATCACTGGGCCTTATTAAGGAAAAATGGTAGAAAATTAATTATTAATCTACTTATTCATCCATCCATCCATTTTCTGCCGCTTATTCCCTTTGGGTTTGCAGGGGGCGCTGGAGCCTATGTCAGCTGCCTTCGTGCGGAAGGCGGTGTACACCCTGGACAAGTCGCCACCTCATCACAGGGCCTTATTAAGGAAAAGTGGTAGAAAATTAATTATTAATCTACTTATTCATCCATCCATCCATTTTCTGCCGCTTACTCCCTTTGGGGTTGCGGTGGGCGCTGGAGCCTATGTCAGCTGCCTTCGTGCGGAAGGCGCTGTACACCCTGGACAAGTCGCCACCTCATCACAGGGCCTTATTAAGGAAAAGTGGTAGAAAATTATTAATCTACTTATTCATCCATCCATCCATTTTATGCCGCTTATTCCCTTTGGGATTGCGGTGGGCGCTGGAGCCTATGTCTGCTGCCTTCGGGCGGAAGGCGGCGCACACCCTGGACAAGTCGCCACCTCATCACTGGGCCTTATTAAGGAAAAGTGGTATAAAATAAATTATTAATGTACTTATTCATATACTGTTAACATCTGCTTACTTTCTCTTTTAACATGTTCTATTTACACTTCTGTTCACATGTAATAATCACTTATTCTTCTGTTGTTTGATACTTTCCATTAGTTTTGGATGATACCACAAATTTGGGTATCAATTTGATACCAAGTCATCACAGGATCATACATTGATCATATTCAAAGTCCCCATTTTGTTCAGGGACATATTTCCAGAGTTAATAAACATAATATAAATTAAAAAAAAAAAAGAAAAGCATTTTGTGATGCTTAGAAATATTGATGTAATCATAGTAGTATCGACAATATACGCTGGTTCTGCAGGGAATTCTGGGAATTTCCTCAATTGATTCACAGGGCATGATATCGATCACATCAGCAAATCGTGCCTTTTACAGAGGTAGTTGACCAAAAAAACATGAACATTGTGTCTCGTGGTTAATAAACCGTGTCTGCGCTGCAAAATTCCAGCGCTGTTCTCCCTCGGCTTCCATGGAAATCGTCTCAGACGTTTCCGTGGAAGTGCTGTCAAAGATTTCTTTGAAATGAAAACCGTTTTTAGGAAGTCCACCGCCATGCGTGCCTGTGAGTTATGCATAACAGAGGCCGTGTCACGCGACGTGGAAGAGCTCGCCCGTGTCGTGACAAGTCTTTTAGAAAGACGGGGAAACCCGGAACATCCAAAATGTTGCCATTGCAGCCTCTCAGTTGTTGTGGAGGTGGATGTTTTTTTTCTCTGTCAACACAGTGTTTTTCAACCTTTTAGAATAGAATAGAGTTTTATTGTCATTATTGCAATGAACAGGTTCAAAGAACAACGAAATTGGAGCAGCTCCTCCTAAGGTGCATATACAATATGGTAGTATAAATAGTAAAAAAAAAAAAAGATAGAGATGACAGATGTATCTATGTATATGTATATATATCCACACAGATGCATATCTGCATGCATATGAATACATATACACACATACATAAAACATTATTGCACATTGTAGTCCGAAAAAATAGAAAAAACATTTAAACATTACACATGAGGACATTATTGTGCTCACTCAGTGCCTGTTTAATGCTACTATGGCTCTTTTCTGAGCCGAGGCACATTTTTTCATTGAAAAAATCCCAAGGCACACCATCAGAAGAAAACATTAAAAAATTAAACTCAGTATTGACAGTAAAAAGTCGTTCTCGCAATTGTCGGATAAAAGTTCAAACCATAACCAACCCTGCATCACAAAGTAGGTGTGCTGTCACGACACGCGGACTTATTTGGAGTATTTTGGTGTTTTCCTGTGTGTAGTGTTTTAGTTCTTGTCTGGCACTGGAGGGGGCGGTTTAGCTCGGTTGGTAGAGTGGCCGTGCCAGCAACTTGAGGGTTGCAGGTTCGACTCCCGCTTCCGCCATCCTTGTCACTGCCGTTGTGTCCTTGGGCAAGACACTTTCAATCAATCAATCAATGTTTACTTATATAGCCCTAAATCACTAGTGTCTCAAAGGGCTGCACAAACCACCACAACATCCTCGGTAGGCCCACATAAGGGCAAGGAAAACTCACACCCAGTGGGACGTCGGTGACAATAATGACTATGAGAACCTTAGAGAGGAGGAAAGCAATGGATGTCGAGCGGGTCTAACATGATACTGTGAAAGTTCAATCCATAATGGATCCAACACAGTCGCGAGAGTCCAGTCCAAAGCGGATCCAACACAGCAGCGAGAGTCCCGTTCACAGCGGAGCCAGCAGGAAACCATCCCAAGCGGAGGCGGATCAGCAGCGCAGAGATGTCCCCAGCCGATACACAGGCAAGCAGTACATGGCCACCGGATCGGACCGGACCCCCTCCACAAGGGAGAATGGGACATAGAAGAAAAAGAAAAGAAACGGCAGATCAACTGGTCTAAAAAGGGAGTCTATTTAAAGGCTAGAGTATACAAATGAGTTTGTATACTATAGCCCTATATAGCCCGCAGACTTTTTTTGGGCTTTGGGAATCACTAACAAGCCGGAGTCTTTTGAACGCAGATTTCTTGCCGGGACATATGGTACAATACAATCGGCAAGATAGGATGGAACTAGACCGTGTAGTATTTTATACGTAAGTAGTAAAACCTTAAAGTCACATCTTAAGTGCACAGGAAGCCAGTGCAGGTGAGCCAGTACAGGCGTAATATGATCAAACTTTCTTGTTCTTGTCAAAAGTCTAGCAGCCGCATTTTGTACCAACTGTAATCTTTTAATGCTAGACATGGGGAGACCCAAAAATAATACGTTACAGTAGTCGAGGCGAGACGTAGCAAACGCATTTACCCACCTGCTCCCAGTGCCACCCACACTGGTTTGAATGTAACTTAGATATTGGGTTTCACTATGTAAAGCGCTTTGAGTCACTAGAGAAAAGCGCTATATAAATATAATTCACTTCACTCCTATGTAGTTGTTGATTGTCATGTCATGTGAAGACGTGCTTTGTGGACACCGTCCGCTCCACGCGCTGTAAGTCTTTGCTGTCGTCCAGCATTCTGTTTGTTTACTTTACAGCCAGGTCTCTTTGAGATTCGTTTTGCATGTTTATTTTTGGTTTAAAGGCCTACTGAAAGCCACTACTACCCACCACGCAGTCTGATAGTTTATACATCATTGATGAAATATTAACATTGCAACACATGCCAATACGGCCTTTTTAGTTTACTAAATTGCAATTATAAATTTCCCGCCAGTTTCTTGTTGAAAACGTCGCGGAATGACGACGCGTACGCGTGACGTCACGGACTGTCAGGGAATATTAGCAGCTGCACCACGCACGGCTAAAAGTCGTCTGCTTTAACCGCATAATTACAGTGTTTTGGACAACTGTGTTGCTGAATCTTTTGCAATTTGTTCATTTAATAATGGAGACTATATAAAGTACAATGCTGTTGGTGGAAAGTGGTGTATTGCAGCTGTCTTTAGCACAGAGACACAGTCGGTGTTTCTTTGTTTGTTGTGAAGCTTTAACACAGAGCGGTCAAGCGAACATGTTTTCTCTACGTCAACCAGCATGTTTTTGGATGGGGAAATTGTGATATATATCTTACCGGAGACATCATTGGATTATTCGTCGTCCCGCGGCAGCTGTGAGCTTGGCTCTTCGGCTTCTCTCTGAGACGGGGCGGCATAGCTCGGTTGGTAGAGTGGCCGTGCCAGCAACTTGAGGGTTGCAGGTTTGATTCCCGCTTGTGCCATCCTAGTCACTGCCGTTGTGTCCTTGGGCAAGACACTTGACCCACCTGCTCCCAGTGCCACCCACACTGGTTTGAATGTAACTTAGATATTGGGTTTCACTATGTAAAGCGCTTTGAGTCACTAGAGAAAAAGCGCTATATAAATATAATTCACTTCACTTCACTCCTATGTAGTTGTTGATTCTCATGTCATGTAAAGATGTGCTTTGTGGACACTGTCCGCTCCACGCACTGTAAGTCTTTGCTGTCGTCCAGCATTCTGTTTGTTTACTTTACAGCCAGGTCTCTTTGAGATTCGTTTTGCATGTTTATTTTTGGTTTAAAGGCCTACTGAAACCCACTACTACCCACCACGCAGTCTGATAGTTAATATATCAATGATGAAATATTAACATTGCAACACATGCCAATACGGCCTTTTTAGTTTACTAAATTGCAATTATAAATTTCCCGCGAGTTTCTTGTTGAAAACGTCGCGGAATGACGACGCGTACGCGTGACGTCACGGACTGTCAGGAAATATTAGCAGCTGCACCACGCGCGGCTAAAAGTCGTCTGCTTTAACCGCATAATTACACAGTGTTTTGGACATCTGTGTTGCTGAATCTTTTGCAATTTGTTCATTTAATAATGGAGACTATAAAAAACAATGCTGTTGGTGGAAAGTGGTGTATTGCAGCTGTCTTTAGCACCGAAACACAGCCGGTGTTTCTTTGTTTGTTAAGCAGAGCGGTCAAGCGAACATGTTTTCTCTACGTCAACCAGCATGTTTTTGGATGGGGAAATTGTGATATAGGGCTTCACGGTGGCAGAGGGGTTAGTGCGTCTGCCTCATAATACGAAGGTCCTGCAGTCCTGGGTTCGAATCCAGGCTCGGGATCTTTCTGTGTGGAGTTTGCATGTTCTCCCCGTGAATGCGTGGGTTCCCTCCGGGTACTCCGGCTTCCTCCCACTTCCAAAGACATGCACCTGGGGATAGGTTGATTGGCAACACTAAATTGGCCCTAGTGTGTGAATGTGAGTGTGAATGTTGTCCGTCTATCTGTGTTGGCCCTGCGATGAGGTGGCGACTTGTCCAGGGTGTACCCCGCCTTCCGCCCGATTGTAGCTGAGATAGGTGCCAGCGCCCCCCGAGACCCCGAAAGGGAATAAGCGGTAGAAAATGGATGAATGGATGGAAATTGTGATATATATCTTACCGGAGACATCATTGGATTATTCGTCGTCCCGCGGCAGCTGTGAGCTTGGCTCTTCGGCTTCTCTCTGAGACGGGGCGGCATAGCTCGGTTGGTAGAGTGGCCGTGCCAGCAACTTGAGGGTTGCAGGTTCGACTCCTGCTTCCGCCATCCTTGTCACTGCCGTTGTGTCCTTGGGCAAGACACTTTACCCACCTGCTCCCAGTGCCACCCACACTGGTATAAATGTAACTTAGATATTGGGTGCCACTATGTAAAGCGCTTTGAGTCACTAGAGAAAAGCGCTATATAAATATAATTCACTTCACTTCACTGAGACACTTCGTGTTCACCGCAGCCATCCGACCTGGAGGTATGTCTTTACAATCTTTAAAATCTCACTAAAACACTATCAAAACAATAAGCAGGTAAAGGATCTTCCAGAATTATCCTAGTAAATGTGTCTAATTACATCTGAAACGCTCACACTGCCGTTGCCCGGAGCCGTCGCTTTTTTTTTTTCCTTTTTCTTTCTATTCCTTCACTAACAATATCCTAATTCACTCGCTCAAATTAATGGGGAAATTGTCGCTTTCTCGGTCCGAATTGCTCTTACTGCTGGTGGCTCCCATTTAAAACAATGTGAATATGTGTGGATTCCTGCAACCTGTGACGTCACGCCCACATACTTCCGGTACAGGCAGGGCTTTTCTATTAGCGACCAAAAGTTGCGAACTTTATCGTCGATGTTCTCTACTAAATCCTTTCAGCAAAAATATGGCAATATCGCAAAAATAATCACGTATGACACATAGAATGGACCTGCTATCCCCGTTTAAAAAAGAAAATCTCATTTCAGTAGGCCTTTAAGCTTTAGATACCTTTTTACCTGCACACTGCCTCCCGCTGTCATCTGCATATTGTGATCACGACAAATCCTGTTCCTGGCGTCTACATAGCCATTAGCTACCTACTGACAGCACAGACAATATTTACTGGTTTGCAAATAATATTTTTAACCCAATTAGGAGAAATTACATAGTTTCCCACGGCACACCAAACAATAGCTTACGGTATCACGGTACACTAGTGTGCCGCGGCACAGTGGTTGAAAAACACTCTCTCAACAGATATTATTGCGCAAGGCTCTTCTTGCCTCCCACTGACCGTTTGGCGTATGACGTCGCACCGAATGCGACAACAGAAAAGCCCAAAGTGTTGCAAAAGCCGCTTGTGGACTTTTCAGATGACTTTACTCCGCAAAGGAGAGTGCGTAAGTCACAGGTGATGGACATTAATCACAGCCATCTATTATTAATGTGAACGCTGCTGCCGGTAAATGTGTTTTAAAGGCCATGTGACGAGCTTTTGATGATGTCGGGCGATTTTTTTTTTTTTTTTGCTTCTTCCTCATTGCGAGGAGGGCCCGCACTTCCTTTTTAGCACTTGTGTTTACGGTTGACAAAAAAAAAAAAAAAGTCTTCCGAGACGGATTGGACTCGCTTTTCCTGTTGCAGCAGTAATCTGAGACATTACGCCGATTGTTGTATTCCAGGAATACGACAATCCGAAACAATGTCTGAATAATTGTCCTGTGTCAGTTAATTAATTAGCATTATCAGCTCCTTTTTTTTTTTTAAATATGTCTCATTACTCTCTGCTTCTTTATTCTCTTTACTTTCATCTATATCGATATATCGCGGGTTTGTCTCAAATGACTACAAACCCCGTTTCCATATGAGTTGGGAAATTGTGTTAGATGTAAATATAAACGGAATACAATGATTTGCAAATCCTTTTCAACCCATATTCAGTTGAATATGCTACAAAGACAACATATTTGATGTTCAAACTCATGAGTTTTTTTTTTTTTTTGTGCAAATAATATCTAACTTCGAATTTCATGGCTGCAACACGTGCCAAAGTAGTTGGGAAAGGGCATGTTCACCACTGTGTTACATCATAGCTCGGCATAGCTCGGTTGGTAGAGTGGCCGTGTCAGCAACTTGAGGGTTGCAGGTTCGATTCCCGCTTGTGCCATCCTAGTTACTGCCGTTGTGTCCTTGGGCAAGACACTTTACCCACCTGCTCCCAGTGCCACCCACACTGGTTTAAATGTAACTTAGATATTGGGTGTCACCATGTAAAGCGCTTTGAGTCACTTGAGAAAAGCGCTATAAAAATATAATTCACTTCACTTCACTTCACCTTTTCTTTTAACAACACTCAATAAACGTTATATTGTAGCGTCCCGGAAGAGTTAGTGCTGCAAGGGGTTCTGGGTATTTGTTCTGTTGTGTTTATGTTGTGTTACAGTGCGGATGTTCTCCCGAAATGTGTTTGTCATTCATGTTTGGTGTGGGTTCACAGTGTGGTGCATATTTGTAACAGTGTTAAAGTTGTTTATATAGCCACTCTCAGTGTGACCTTTAGAGCTGTTGACAAAGTATGCATGCATTCACTTGTATGTGTGAAAACCCGAAGATATTATGTAATTGGGCCAGCACGCAAAGGCAGTGCCTTTAAGGTTTATTGGCGCTCTGTACTTCTCCCTACGTCCGTGTACGGAGCGGTGTTGTAAAAAGTCATAAATTTTACTTTTTAAAACAGATACCGATAATTTTGAAACTGATACCGATAATTTCCGATACCACATTTTAAAGCAGTTATGGGTTGATAATATTGGCAGTCCGATATTATCGGATATCTGTTAATCAAAATGTTTGAAGTTTTTCATTTGGGACATTTGGCATACATGTTTCAATCCAATCCAATCCACTTTATTTATATAGCACATTTAAACAACAATAACGTTTCCAAAGTGCTGCACAGCCGTGTTAAAAACAATTGTAAAAAAAAAATATATATAAAACCAATAAAAACAATATCAAAACAAATATGATTAAAAACTATTTTAAAGGGTAAAATCAATTAAAACACTAAAATAGAAATCAAAGTGTACAAAAAAACACAGAGAACAACAGAGGACCACACAACTCACGTAGTGTTAAAAGCCAAAGAATAAAACCAATAAAAACAATATAAAAACAAATATGATTAAAAACTATTTTAAAAGGGTAAAATCCATTAAAACTGTAAAATAGAAATCAAATTTGACTTTATTCTTGCAAGAGCAAGACATTTAATGCACAAAATTGATGCTTTGTCATGTCAGCTTTTAACACTTAGCATATTTCTTTTAAACATTTAATCATTTTTATCACTTTCCATTTGAAACATGATTGTTTCTACGATGAAAAAATGTATTTTTGTCTCATTTTTAAAACTCATCAAGTTTAGGAGAACTGCGGTTTATTGCAGTTCCGGTTAAATGCTGACTGCTTTTCATTGGATGTGAACAGTCATAAGACAAGAATGGCTGTGCATGTGAGCTGTGTGCGTGATATTTTTATGTATTTAATGTATTTTTATCTATGTTTTCATGTGTTACTATTATAAATTTACGCTAAATTAGTTTTGCTTACAATTTTGTTCTGATGATTTTTCCTGATGATTGAGGGAACCCCTCATGAAACAGTTCTGTAGAGATAAAGTAGTCTTGTGATTTTTCCCACACCTAGACATACATATATATATATATATATATACACATACGTACGTATGTATGTATGTATATTCTATTCTATCTTTCTACATTTTATCATCAAAAAAAATCACATTATTAGCATGGTACCTACCAAATATTTAATATTTTTGGCCACTGTAATATTACACACTATTAGAACTATGGAGGTTTATATGTCTTTATTAAAAAAAACTTTTTTTGAAACTGAATTTATGTAACTACATTTTTTGCATTTGAATTTTCTGAACTGAAAAAAAATTCAGTGTTTTAAAAATTTGCGTTTAAAAAAAAAAAAAAATTCAGTGCTGAAAAATTCAGCGTAGAAAAATTTACTGCTTCAAAAAGCAAGACCCACTCCCGGTAAATTAAAACTGAAGCATCCTTTCCGAGAATCAGCCGAGAGTGTTCAAAGGGGAATCCTCCCTGAAGAGCAGGGAAACCTGTGAAACAGGCTTGTAGGAGTGAAATAGCATGCTTGTTTTATTTTTCACCTAACGAATATTTCACTTTGAGCGCTGTCTAACCGATAAACCACAGTTACCTCGTAGGTATGGTGTTCTTGGGATGCAACTCAGTATTCTTCTTCCTCCAAACACGACAAGTTGAGTTTATACCAAAATGGATACATGGATGATAGAGCAGAGGATTGGGAGAATGTCATGTGGTCAGATGAAACCAAAATAAAACTTTTTGGTATAAACTCAACTCGTTGTGTTTGGATGAAGAAGAATACTGAGTTGCATTCCAAGAACACCACACCTACTGTGAAGCATGGGGGTGGAAACATCATGCTTTGGGGCTGTTTTTCTGCTCAGGGGACAGGACGATTGATCCGTGTTAAGGAAAGAATGAATGGGGCCATGTATCGTGAGATTTTGAGCCAAAACCTCCTTCCATCAGTGAGAGCTTTGAATGGTTGACCAAATACTTATTTTCCACCATCATTTACAAATAAATTCTTTAAAATTCCTACAATGTGAATTCCTGTTTTTTCCCTCCACATTCTGTCTCTCACAGTTGAAGTGTACCTCTGATGAAAATTACAGACCTCTGTCATCATTTTAAGTGGGAGAACTTGCACGATTCGATTCAATATCGATTCTTGGGGTCACGATTCGATAATATATCGATTTTTTTCGATTCGATTCTCGATTCAAAAACGGTATTTTTCCGATTCAAAACGATTCTGTATTCATTCAATACATAGGATTTCAGCAGGATCTACCCCAGTCTGCTGACATGCTAGCAGAGTAGTAGATTTAAAAAAAAAAAAAAGCTTTTATAATTGTAAAGGACAATGTTTTATCAACTGATTGCAATAATGTAAATTTGTTTTAACTATTAAACGAACCAAAAATATGACTTGTTTTATCTTTGTGAAAACATTGGACACAGTGTGTTGTCAAGCTTATGAGATGCGATGCAAGTGTAAGCCACTGTGACACTTTTGTTCTTTTTTATTATTTTTATAAATATCTAATGATAATGTCAGTGAGGGATTTTTAATCACTGCAATGCTGAAATTATAATTAATATTGATACTGTTGTTGATAATATTCATTTTTGTTTCATTACTTTTGGTTTGTTCTGTGTCGTGTTTGTGTCTCTCAATTGCTGTGTTTATTGCAGTTCTGAGTGTTGCTGGGTCAGGTTTGGTTTTGGAATTGGATTGCATTGTTATGGTATTGCTGTGTAGTGGTTTGTTGGATTGATTAAAAAATTAAAAATGGATTTTTTTTAAAATGAAAACCGATTCTGAATCGCACAACGTAAACGATTCGATTCGTATTCGAATCGATTTTTCCCCTCACCCCTAATGTATATATATATATATATATATATATATATATATATATATATATATGTATATGTATGTGTATATATATGTATATGTATGTGTATATGTATGTATATGTATGTGTATATGTATGTATATGTATGTGTATATGTATGTATATGTATATGTATATGTATGTGTATATATATGTATATGTATGTGTATATATATGTATGTGTATATATATGTATATGTATGTGTATATATATGTATATGTATGTGTATATATATGTATATGTATGTGTATATATATGTATATGTATATATGTATATGTATGTATGTATGTATGTATATGTATGTATGTATGTATGTATATGTATGTATGTATGTATATATATATATATGTATGGATATGTATGTATATGTATGTATGTATGTATATACATATATATACATATATATATATGTATATATGTATGTATATATATATATATGTATGTATATATATATATATATGTATGTATATATACACTTCAGGTGTCTTTTGTATGTATATATATGTATGTATGTATGTATATGTATGTATGTATGTATATATGTATGTATGTATGTATATATATATATGTATGTATATATATATATATGTATGTATGTATGTATATATATGTATGTATGTATGTATATACATATATATACTTACATATATATATATATATATATATATATATATATATATATATATACATATATACATATATACATATACATACATATATATATATATATATACGTACGTACGTACGTACGATGTATGTATATATGTATGTATGTATGTATGTATATATACACTTCAGGTGTCTTTTGTTAACATGTTAAAGGTGTTTAATATACAAGCATGCTTAACACAAATTGATTCCTTTCTTTCATGAAGACAAGAATATAAGTTGGTGCATTACTTGATTGTGATGACTTGCATTGGTTGCAAGTCAGCCAGGATCCACAGTAGTGTTGATAACTTCCACAACTCTGTATTTACAAAAAGTCCTCCTTTCTGTTCAATACCATATGAAAGTGGTTGGTTTTTGGCATCTTATTTTTCCAACATCTATACTTGTTTTTGTACACTTCACAAGACATCAATTGGAGGCAAACTCCGTCGCTCGGTCGCTTGCGTGCACCAGCCTTCTGAGACTCTTAATTTTTTTTAGCGCAGCACTTTTATTGTGAAGGCAGGAACTGTGCGGTCGTTCCTTAGACTTTTGACAGCGTTTCTCGCATTCCTGTTGGTTGTTTTTTTTTTCTTCACACTGAGCTCGCAGCAGCCAAGTTTATTTTACAAGAGCCAGTCGGGTGCCGTGAATGTCAATAAAGTGACGTCGTAGAGAGTATTCACGATCGCTAATTATTAAGTCTATTTTTCTTAATGGCCATTAAGAAAAATTGATGCAATGGGGATCGACGGATACACCCTGGGCGATCGATCGGTAGCTCGTGATTGACCTAATGGGCACACCAGTTGTAGCTGAACAAAGGTG
This sequence comes from Nerophis ophidion, assembly GCF_033978795.1. NCBI lineage: Eukaryota > Metazoa > Chordata > Actinopteri > Syngnathiformes > Syngnathidae > Nerophis > Nerophis ophidion. Next base: position 16,444,627 of record NC_084633.1, on the reverse strand, counting down.
AAGAAATCTCCCGCTGAACAGTGCATTTTTGCCAATATAAGACCCCAATGTGGCAGATTGTTGTCGTCTCATGTTGTGGATGAACATGAACACCGGTCTAGCCCGAGGATCTCAAAATGTAGTAACTCGTTCAACAAGCTGAAAGTGTTTACTGTGCAGCCACTTTTTATTTGAATTAGTTTTAATTTTCCTGAGGGAACTCTCCTAAAGCATGGGTGTCAAACTCTGGCCCGCCGTGTAATTTCATTCGGGCCTTGAGACAATATAGAATTAACATTGGAGTTGGCCCGCCGCTGTAACACCACATTCACCGCTAATACTCATACTCGTCAACCCTCCCAATTTTCCCGATAGACTCCCGAAGTTAGGTGCCCCTCACGAATTTCTTCCGATTTCCACCCGGACAATAATATTGTGGGCGGGCCGTAAAAGCATTGCTTTTGGCGTTCTCTACATGTCGCCACATCCGCTTTTCCTCCATAAAAACAGCGTGCCGGCCCACTCACATAATATATGTGGCTCATACACACACACACACAAGTGTATGCAAGGCATACTTGGTCAACAGCCATACAGATCACACTGAGGGTGGCCGTATAAACAAGGTTAACACTGTTACAAATATGCGCCACACTGTGAACCCACAGCAAACAAGAATGACAAACACATTTCGGGAGAACATCCGCACCGTAACACAACATAAACACAACCGGACAAATACCCAGAACCCCTTGCATCGCTAACTCTTCCGGTACGCTACAATATACACCCCCCGCTACCACCAAACCCCGCCCAAGGTTGGCAAGTATGGCCAGAAGTTACAATAGATTTGTGTCTATCTCCACATGTATTCATATTTTGTGCAATATTTCATACATAGATACACTAATGTTAGCTTTTTTTGCTCCAATTTTCCATGTGTAAATACATTTGTTATTGCTATACTTACCAACCCTCCTGATTTTCCCGGGAGACTCACAAACTTCAGTGCCCCTCCCAAAAATCTCACGGGGCAACCATTCTACCGAATTTCTCCCGATTTCTACCCGGACAACAATATCGGGGGCGCTGCCTTTAACGTCATCTACAACCTGTCATCTAGTCCGCTTCTCCTCCATACAAACAGTGTGCCGGTCCAGTCACATAATATATGCGGCTTTTACACACACACACAAGTGAATGCAAGGCAGAATTGGTCAACAGCCATACAGGTCACACTGAGGGTGGCCGTATAAACAAGGTTAACACTGTTACAAATATGCGACACACTGTGAACCCACAGCAAACAAGAATGACAAACACATTTCGGGAGAACATCCGCACCGTAAAACAACATAAACACAACCGGACAAATACCCAGAACCCCTTGCATCACTAACTCTTCCGGTACGCTACAATATACACCCCATGCTACCACCAAACCCCGCCCCAACTCAAACCCGCCGCCGAAAAAAGGCATTAAATTTGTGTTTTTATTTTATTTGATATGCCATTGATATTTATTATTTGAAACTGGATTTTATACAAGCCTTGCTTGGTCAATATTCAATGCAAAACTTGTTTTGGTCCCTATTAAAGGGTTCATTTGTTCAACCTTGGCCCGCGGCTTTTTTCAGTTTTAAATTTTGGCCCGCTCTGTATTTGAGTTCGACACCCCTGTCCTAAAGGAATCAATAACGTATTATCCATCCATCTACAAACCCCGTTTCTATATGAGTTGGGAAATTGTGTTAGATGTAAATATAAACGGAATACAATGATTTGCAAATCCTTTTCGACCCATATTCAATTGAATGCACTACAAAGACAAGATATTTGATGTTCAAACTCATAAACGTAATTTTTTTCTGCAAATAATATTTAACTTCGAATTTCATGGCTGCAACACTTGCCAAAGTAGTTGGGAAAGGGCATGTTCACCACTGTGTTACATCACCTTTTCTTTTAACAACACTCAATAAACGTTTGGGAACTGAGGAAACTAATTGTTGAAGCTTTGAAAGTGGAATTCTTTCCCATTCTTGTTTTATGGAGAGCTTCAGTTGTTCAACAGTTTCCGCTGTCGTATTTTACGCTTCATAATGCGCCACACATTTTTGATGGGAGACAGGTCTGGACTGCAGGCGGGCCAGGAAAGTACCCGCACTCTTTTTTTTATGAAGCCACGCTGTTGTAACACATGCTGAATGTGGCTTAGCATTGTCTTGCTGAAATAAGCAGGGGCGTCCATGAAAAAGACGGCACTTAGATGGCAGCATATGTTGTTCCAAAACCTGTATGTATAAACTCCTTTTCCATATGTGTTGGGAAACTGTGTTAGATGTAAATATAAACGGAATACAATGATTTTCAAATCATTTTCAACCCATATTCAGTTGAATAACACGTGGCTTTCTGAAATAATCAGGGGCGTCCATGATAACGTTGCTTGGACGACAACATATGTTGCTCCAAAACCTGTATGGACCTTTCAGCATTAATGGTGCCTTCACAGATGTGTAAGTTACCCATGCCAGGTTTGGCAAAATAAACTTGTGGCTGCCTATATTTTACTTGTGTTGGCTTAATACAAGTAAATCAATCAATCAATCAATGTTTATTCATATAGCACTAAATCACGGGTGTCTCAAAGGGCTGTCAAGTCATGGTCAAGAGTTTACATACACTAGTAAAGAACATAAGGTCGTAGCTGTCTTGAGTTTTCAATAATTTCTACAACTCTTATTTTTTTTTGATAGTTATTGGAGCACATACTTGTTGGTCGCAGAAAAAAATCATGAAGTTTGATTCTTTTATGAATTTATTATGGGTCTACTGAAAATGTGAGCAAATCTGCAGGGTCAAAAGTATACATACAGCAATGTTAATATTTGCTTACATGTCGCTTTGGTAAGTTTCACTGCAATAAGGCGCTTTTTACCACTCCCCTTGACAAAATTAGTGCAGTTCAGTTGGTTTTCTGACATGGACTTGTTTCTTCAGCATTGTCCAAACGTTTAAGTCAGGACTTTGGGAAAGCTATTCTAAAACCTTAATTTTAGCCTGATTTAGCCATCCCTTTACCACTTTTGACGTTGGAATCCAGTGTTTCCCCCAGAATATTTGTTAGTTAAGGTGGTCTCTCTCCTGGGGGAAGAAGGACGGACGGGAACGGGCCTGAGTGTGTGTAAGGAACAGCTGGGTGGGTGTAAGGAACAGTTTAATTTGGTCTGTCGCCAATACACTACAGACTGCGGTTGTTTTTTCCGTTCCATATGCTGAATGCCAATATACGATATATATCTCGATATGTTTTCCGTAAAGTAAAAACAGAACACAAAACAGTCCTAGTTACCTGAGATACTAAGTATGTCCTTATTTTGACTTAGTAATAATTGACTTACCAAGAAAAAATAATGACTAAGTCCAATTAATGACTTACCGTAAAAAAGCATTGCAATAAGCGTTTGAAAAAAAGAAAAGTGTGTGTGGATTTTTTTTTTTAAAATGAATATATATATACATATACAAACCCTGTTTCCATATGAGTTGGGAAATTGTGTTAGATGTAAATATAAACGGAATACAATGATTTGCAAATCATTTTCAACCCATATTCAGTTGAATATGCTACAAAGACAACATATTTGATGTTCAAACTGATAAACTTTTTTTTTTTGCAAATAATCACTAACTGTAGAATTTGATGCCAGCAAAACGTGACAAAGAAGTTGTGAAAGGTGGCAATGAATACTGATAAATTCGAGGAATGCTCATCAAATACTTATTTGGAACATCCCACAGGTGTGCAGGCTAATTGGGAACAGGTGGGTGCCATGATTGGGTATAAAAGCAGCTTCCATGAAATGGTAAGTAATTCGCAAACAAGGATGGGGTGAGGGTCACCACTTTGTAAGCAAATTGTCAAACGGGTTTAGAACAACATTTCTCAACGAGCTATTGCAAGGAATTTAGGGATTTTACCATCTACAGTCCGTAAAATCATCAAAAGGTTCAGATAATCTTGAGAAATCACTGCACGTAAGCGACGATATTATGGACCTTTGATCCCTCAGGCGGTACTGCATCAAACACCGACATCAGTGTGTAAAGGATCTCACCACATGGGCTCAGGAACACTTCATAAAACCACTGTCAGTAACTACGGTTGGTCGCTACATCTGTAAGTGCAAGTTAAAACTCTGCTATGCAAAGCAAAACCCATTTATCAACAACGCCCAAGAATGCCGCTGGCTTCGCTGGGCCCAAGCTCATCTAAGTTGGACTGATGCAAAAAGGAAAAGTGTTCTGTGGTCTGACGAGTCCGCATTTCAATTTCTATTTGGAAACTGTGGATGTGGTGTCCATTCCGGAACAAAGAGGAAAATAAACATCCGGATTGTTGGCGCAAAGTTCAAAAGCCAGCATCTGTGATGGTATGGGGGTGTATTAGTGCCCAAGGCATGGGTAACTTACACATCTGTGAAGGCACCATTAATGCTGAAAGGTAGATACAGGTTTTGGAGCAACATATGTTGTCGTCCAAGCAACGTTATCATGGACAACCCTGCTTATTTCAGCAAGACAATGCCAAGCCATGTGTTACAACAGCGTGGCTTCGTAGTAAAAGAGTGCGGGTATTTTCCTGGCCTGCCTGCTGTCCAGACCTGTCTCCCTTCGAAAATATGTGGCGCATTATGAAGCGTAAAATACGACAGCGGAGACCCCGGACTGTTGAACGACTGAAGCTCTACATAAAACAAGAATGGGAAAGAATTCCACTTTCAAAGCTTCAACAATTTTTCCTCAGTTCCCAAACGTTTGAGTGTTGCAGCCATGAAATTCTATGTTAATTATTATTTGCAAAAAAAAAAATAAATAAAGTTTATGAGTTTGGGGAACAAGAAAGTTTGATCACATTACGCCTATACTGGCTCACCTGCACTGGCTTCCTGTGCACTTAAGATGTGACTTTAAGGTTTTACTACTTACGTATAAAATACTACACGGTCTAGCTCCATCCTATCTTGCCGATTGTATTGTACCATATGTCCCGGCCGGAAAACTGCGTTCAAAGGACTCCGGCTTATTAGTGATTCCCAAAGCCCAAAAAAAGTCTGCGGGCTGTAGAGCTTTTTCATTTCGGGCTCCAGTACTCTGGAATGCCCTCCCGGTAACAGTTCGAGATGCCACCTCAGTAGAAGCATTTAAGTCTCACCTTAAAACTCATTTGTATACTCTAGCCTTTAAATAGACTGCCTTTTTAGACCAGTTGATCTGCCGTTTCTTTTCTTTTTCTTCTATGTCCCACTCTCCCGTGTGGAGGGGGGTCCGGTCCGATCCGGTGGCAATGTACTGCTTGCCTGTGTATCGGCTGGGGACATCTCTGCGCTGCTGATCCGCCTCCGCTCGGGATTGTTTCCTGCTGGCTCTGCTGTGAACGGGACTCTCGCTGCTGTGTTGGATCCGCTTTGGACTGGACTCTCGCGACTGTGCTGGATCCATTGTGGATTGAACTTTCACAGTATCATGTTAGACCCGCTCGACATCCATTGCTTTCCTCCACTCCAAGGTTCTCATAGTCATCATTGTCACCGACGTCCCACTGGGTGTGAGTTTTCCTTGCCCTTATGTGGGCCTACCGAGGATGTCGTGGTGGTTTGTGCAGCCCTTTGAGACACTAATGATTTAGGGCTATGTTTTACTACTTACGTATAAAATACTACACGGTCTAGCTCCATCCTATCTTGCCGATTGTATTGCACCATATGTCCCGGCAAGAAATCTGCGTTCAAAGGACTCCGGCTTTTTAGTGATTCCCAAAGCCCAAAAAAAGTCTGCGGGCTGTAGAGCTTTTTCATTTCGGGCTCCAGTACTCTGGAATGCCCTCCCGGTAACAGTTCGAGATGCCACCTCAGTAGAAGCATTTAAGTCTCACCTTAAAACTCATTTGTATACTCTAGCCTTTAAATAGACTCCCTTTTTAGACCAGTTGATCTGCCGTTTCTTTTCCTTTTCTTCTATGTCCCACTCTCCTTTGTGGAGGGAGTCCGGTCCGATCCGGTGGCCATGTACTGCTCGCCTGTGTATCGGCTGGGGACATCTCTGCGCTGCTGATCCGCCTCCGCTCGGGATGGTTTCCTGCTGGCTCCGCTGTGAACGGGACTCTCGCTGCTGTGTTGGATCCATTATGGATTGAACTTTCACAGTATCATGTTAGACCCGCTCGACATCCATTGCTTTCCTCCTCTCCAAGGTTCTCATAGTCATCATTGTCACCGACGTCCCACTGGGTGTGAGTTTTCCTTGCCCTTATGTGGGCCTACCGAGGATGTCGTGGTGGTTTGTGCAGCCCTTTGAGACACTAGTGATTTAGGGCTATATAAGTAAACGATTGATTGATTGATTGATCTTGTCTTTGTAGTGCATTCAACTGAACAGTCTATAACATAAAAAAATAAAAGTTGTGTGAAATTACTAAACTCAAGACAGCCATGACATTATGTTCTGCACAAGTCTATGTAGACTTTTGACCACAACTGTACATTCGAAATAAACTTAAATTTAAATAGCTCCAATATTACCTCCTAGTAATGCAGCGCCATGTGCAACACAGCAGGTGTTTAGTAACGCTTGTAATCTGTATCATTAGTTCAAAAAAACACATCAAACACGGTGTGTGTTTTTAACCACAAGGCCCTATTGTGCGGGGAAAAGTCAGTTGGCGGTGTGACTGGGCGAGAACGGTCACAGTTAATGGCTCTGTGTTGTGCGCTTTCCCAGAAGACACTTGTGACAGTAATGCTACGCCCCGCCATAAATAGACCTCATGTGATTCGAACACTGGCTGCCGTGTGAAGCGTGGCTTGTTGGCCTCGAGGTGTCTCTCTTTCAAAAAAAAAAAAAAAAACATTCCCCATGCCTTCTATCCCTGCCCGCATATTTGGTAAGCGCGATGTTCTCTCTGCAAAAATCCTGCGAAACGGTTGCAAAAGCCATTCTTGTGTCTATACTGCACGCCATGTAATTATGTAATCCCACACAGCTGCAAAGGTGCTGAAGTCGGACTAAACCCTGACAGCGTTTGACATCCCTCTATCGACGAGTATCATGTACAGTAATTACTACAAGCTGTTTCCTGGTAACGTCAGCCTGTCACCTGGAGGGGATGAAGAAACATGGTCAGAAGTTTACATACACTTGTAAAGAACATAATGTTGAGTTTGCAAGCATTTCTACAACTCTTGTTTTTAACTCTTGTTGGGGCGGTTTAGCTCGGTTGGTAGAGCGGCCGTGCCAGCAACTTGAGGGTTGCAGGTTCGATTCCCGCTTGTGCCATCCTCGTCACTGCCGTTGTGTCCTTGGGCAAGACACTTTACCCACCTGCTCCCAGCGCCACCCACACTGGTTTGAATGTAACTTAGATATTGGGTTTCACTATGTAAAGCGCTTTGAGTCACTAGAGAAAAGCGCTATATAAATATAATTCACTTCACTTTTTTGTGATAGAGTGATTGGAGCACGTACTTGTTGGTCACAAAAAAAAAACATTGAAAAAGTTTGGTTCTTTTATGAATTTATTATGGGTCTACTGAAAATGTGAGCAAATCTGCCGGCTCTAAAGTATGCATACAGAATCAAAATCAGAATAGTTTTTTTTACTTCCATTGTTTGAGAACGGGTTCGCTAACTAGGAATTTTACTTGGTTAAGTTAAAGTTTTTTTTTTTTCATCCATTTTCTACCGCTTATTCCCTTTTGGGGTGGCGGGGGGCGCTGGCGCCTATCTCAGCTACAATCGGGCGGAAGGCGGGGTACACCCTGGACAAGTCGCCACCTCATCGCAGGGCCAACACAGATAGACAGACAACATTCACACACTAGGGCCAATTTAGTGTTGCCAATCCAATCCAATCCACTTTATTTATATAGCACATTTAAACAACAATAACGTTTCCAAATAGACTCCCTTTTTAGACCAGTTGATCTGCCGTTTCTTTTTTTTTTTCTTGTATGTCCCACTTTCCCTTGTGGAGGGGGTCCGGTCCGATCCGGTGGCCATGTACTGCTCGCCTGTGTATCGGCTGGGGACATCTCTGCGCTGCTGATCCGCCTCCGCTTGGGATGGTTTCCTGCTGGCTCCGCTATGAACGGGACTCTCGCTGCTGTGTTGGATCCGCTTTGGACTGGACTCTCGCAACTGTGTTGGATCCATTGTGGATTGAACTTTCACAGTATCATGTTAGACCCGCTCGACATCCATTGCTTTCCTCCTCTCCAAGGTTCTCATAGTCATCATTGTCACCGACGTCCCACTGGGTCATTATTGTCACCGATGTCCCACTGTGTGTGAGTTTTCCTTGCCCTTATGTGGGCCTACCGAGGATGTCGTAGTGGTTTGTGCAGCCCTTTGAGACACTAGTGATTTAGGGCTATATAAGTGAACATTGATTGATTGATGAGAGCTGTGCCGCTGTAACACCGCATTCACCGCTAATATTCATACTTGCCAACCCTCCCGATTTTCCCGGGAGATTCCCAAAGTTCAGTGCCCCTCCTGAAAATCTGCCTGGGCAACCGTTCTCCCGAATATCTCCCGATTTCCACCCGGACAACAATATTGGGGGCCGTGCCTTAAAGGCACTGCCTTTAACGTTCTCTACAACCTGTCGTCTCGTCCGCTTATCCTCCATACAAGCAGCGTGCCGACCAAGCCTCATGATATAAGCGGCTTCTACACACACAATTGAATGCCATGCCTACTTGGTCAACAGCCATACAGGTCACACTTGAGGGTGGCCGTATAAACAACTTTAACATTGTTACAAATATGCACCACACTGTGAACCCACACCAAACAAGAATGACAAACACATTTTGGGAGAACAACCGCATCGTAACACAACAGAACAAATACCCAGAACCCCTTGCAGCACTAACTCTTCCGGCACGCTACAATAAACGCTACCACCTAAAAGGTTAATTTGTTCAACCTTGGCCCGCGGCTTTGTTCAGTTTTAAATTTTGGCCCACTCTGTATTTGAGTTTGACACCCCTGACCTAGAGGGAACCCACGCAATCACGGGGAGAACATGCAAACTCCACACAGAAAGATCCCGAGCCCGGGATTGAACCCAGGACAACTCAGGACCTTCGTATTGTGAGGCACCGTTGAAACACTTATTCGGGTGTTACCATTTAGTGGTCATCCATCCATCCATCCATCCATCCACCTTCAACCGCTTATCCGGATTCGGGTCGCGGGGACAACAGCTCCAGCAGAGACCCCCAGACTTCCCTCTCTAGAGCAACATTAGCAACTTCCTCCTGGGGGATCCCGAAGCGTTCCCAGGCCAGAGAGGGGATGTAATTTCCCCCATCTGGTCTTTGGCCTATTCGGGGTCTCCTCCCAGTGGGATGTGCAACGAGATGTCCAAACCACCTAAGCTGGCTCCTTTCCAAGCGAAGGTTCTACTCCGAGTCTCGCTCGGGTGACTGAACTTCTCACCCTATCTCTAAGGGAGATGCTGAGAAAACTCATTTCAGTCGCTGGTATCCGCGATCTTACTCTTTCGGTCGTGACCCACATTTCATGACCATAGGTGCAGAGGTGGGTAGAGTAGCCAGATATTGTACTCAAGTAAGAGTACTGTTACTTTAGAGATGTATTACTCAAGTAAAAGTAAGGAGTAGTCACCCAAATATTTACTTGAGTAAAAGTAAAAAGTATGTTGTGAAAAAACTACTCAAGTACTGAGTAACTGATGAGTAACCTGTTTGTTTAATGATGAAGGCAACAAGTAATGCACAAAAACATAAAAACAGCAATGAACAAATTCAGAGCCTGGAATGTCTCTTAAGCATCTAAAACAATAATATATATTAAATAATATATATTTGGTTTTACACTGTATTGAAAAAAAAAAATATTTGAAAATAAATTTTACCTTTGCAACTTCATTATACTATTGGCTAAGTTTTATATTCATAAATGTAAGTTTCTCAATACCCGACCTGTTTTTTTGTGCCTTTAAAAAGATTTACAACTCTATATCAAAACACTCTACCTCTATAACAACCAAAAAAGCTGTGAAGACGAGGATGCTGTGTTTCAAATTTAAGTTATTTACTGAGATTGAGTGAGCCTATGGCTTTGCACTTTATTTTATATATATATTTTTTTGCATTCTATTTTAGTTACTTTGAATTTACAACCCCCTGGCGCTGTTTCGTACGTTTTTTATACTGTTTTGTACTGTTTTAGGACTTACTTTGATTATTATTTTCAACTGTTTGTAAATGTTGAAATTTATAAATAAAAGTTTATTTAAAAAAAAGGGTGCAGTTAATCATGTGACCGCCTGGCTCTGTTTGATTGGTGAAACGGAGTCAAACGTCACCAGTGACCGCACTTGATTGGTGAAATGGAGTCAAACGTCACCAGTGACTGCATTTGATTGGTTGAAACGTGCAGTTAATCATGTGACCGCCTGGCTCTGTTTGATTGGTGAAACGGAGTCAAACGTCACCAGTGACTGCATTTGATTGGTGAAACGGAGTCAAACGTCACCAGTGACTGCATTTGATTGGTTGAAACGCAGGCATGTCATAGATCCGACTTTGAAGGTCTGTCTGACAAACCAAAAACAAACAAAGCGTGCATTAACAGATCGATAAAAATCAGTAGCGAGTAGCGAGCTGAATGTAGATAAATGGAGCGGAGTAAAAGTAGCGTTTCTTCTCTATAAATATACTCAAGTAAAAGTATGTTGCATTGAAACTACTCTTAAAAGTACAATTTCTCCCAAAAGTTACCCAAGTATGTAGATGTAACGTAGTAAATATAGTGTGTTACTACCCACCTCCGCATAGGTGAGAGTAGGACTGTAGATAGCTCGGTAGACCGAGAGCTTCGCCTTCTGGCTCAGCTCCAGTGGTCAATTGTACAGAATATGTACTGTACTGTGCAATCTACTCATAAAAGTTTCCGTCAATCAAATTGTGGCCAAAGAGCTCAATTTTTCTTCCATCTGACCACAGAACTTTCCTCCAGAAGGTCTTATCTTTGTCCATACGAAGTTAGATGAAACTAAAATGTACGTATGTATACTTTTGACCCAGCAGATTTGCTCACATTTTCAGTAGACCCATAATGAATTCATAAGAGAACCAAACTTCATGAATGTTGTTTGGAGCACATACTTGTTGGTCACAATCACTCTTATCACAAAAATAAACAAGAATTGTAGAAATGATTGGAAACTCAAGACAGCCATGACCTTACGTTCTTTACAATCAATCAATCAATCAATGTTTATTTATATAGCCCCAAATCACAAATGTCTCAAAGGACTGCACAAATCATTACGACTACAACATCCTCGGAAGAACCCACAAAAGGGCAAGGAAAACTCACACCCAGTGGGCAGGGAGAATTCACATCCAGTGGGACGCCAGTGACAATGCTGACTATGAGAAACCTTGGAGAGGACCTCAGATGTGGGCAACCCCCCCCCCCCTCTAGGGGACCGAAAGCAATGGATGTCGAGCGGGTCTAACATGATACTGTGAAAGTTCAATCCATAGTGGCTCCAACACAGCCGCGAGAGTTCAGTTCAAAGCGGATCCAAGACAGCAGCGAGAGTCCCGTCCACAGGAGACCATCTCAAGCGGAGGCGGATCAGCAGCGTAGAGATGTCCCCAACCGATACAGGCGAGCGGTCCATCCTGGGTCTCTACTCTGGACAGCCAGTACTTCATCTATGGTCATCGGACCGGACCCCCTCCACAAGGGAGGGGGGGGACATAGGAGAAAAAAGAAAAGAAGCGGCAGATCAACTGGTCTAAAAAGGAGGTCTATTTAAAGGCTAGAGTATACAGATGAGTTTTAAGGTGAGACTTAAATGCTTCTACTGAGGTAGCATCTCGAACTGTTACCGGGAGGGCATTCCAGAGTACTGGAGCCCGAACGGAAAACGCTCTATAGCCCGCAGACTTTTTAAGTTTAAAAACAAGTGTTTTTAAACTTTTGACCGCGACTGCATGATAACTGTTGCTCCTCCTCACATATTTACAGCCATTTCCTTGAGGCGACCGTTTCGCAAGACTCTTGAAAACAAAGTGTACCGCAGAGAAATTCCTGGAATTCCATGACAGACACACGAGTCAACATATGAAGTGTGCTTTTTGCCCGTAGGCTATGCATGTGGAAGATTCATTGGTACCGGGGAAGCCAATTCCAATAAACTGCAGTCAACGTGAAAATAATTGTGGCTGTCTACCAGGAAGTGGCAGTTCCCCTGAATGGAAATGCAGTAATAGGCAAATTAGGTGGAGGTGCAGGTGGAGTCAGGGAGAGGATTTATTACCCGTCAGAGTGACGAGCAGCTAACAAGAAAGATGACTTTTTTTTTTTTAATCTTTAGCAAGTGTATCGTGCGCATACTATTTTCAACTTTTTAAACTGTCGTCATGGGACTGGTCATTTTTCCATCCATCCATCCATCTTCTTCCGCTTATCCGAGGTCGGGTCGCGGGGGCAGCAGCCTAAGCAGGGAAGCCCAGACTTCCCTCTCCCCAGCCACTTCGTCTAGCTCTTCCCGGGGGATCCCGAGGCGTTCCCAGGCCAACTGGTCATTTTGTGTTGTCAAAATGATTAATTTTAAAATCACACTCTTCGCACTTTGGAATTGGAATTATTCATGATTAATCACAGGTCTTTACTTGTTTGCACTATTTAGATTACCTTCTAAAACAGGGGTCGGCAACCCAAAATGATGAAAGAGCCATATTGGACCGAAAATACCAAAACAAATCTGTCTGGAGCCGCAAAAAATTAAAAGCCATATTAGATAGATAGATTTGATTAGATAGTACTTTATTTATTCCGTCAGGAGAGTTCCTTCAGGAAAATGACAATTTTCAGCACAATCCCATTCAAGATCAGACAAACATTACAGGGAGACAGAACAGGATCGCTGACGGGTCTGCCGGCTTCCAGCGCCCCTTACAAAAAAGATGACATACAGGTAAACAAGTGGGGAGGGGGGGGGGGAATAGAAGATTAAAATAAAATAAAATAAAAATCGGTCTTAGCCTAGGCCCTGGAGTGGGGGTGCAGACTGAGGCCAAGGGAAAAAGAAAAAAACAACAACTCATAGCCATAGTACACAAACATCAAAGAACACAGAGGACATTAAAGACATCAAAGCAGCAGATACAACCAGACACTTCTACATACAGCTATGAATAAAAAGTAAAAGAAACATATCCACTGTGGTGGCCTCTGCGGTGTTCCACTCCATCGTCCGCTGGGGTGGAGGGAGCATGGCCAGAGACAGGAGCAGACCCAACAAAGCAACCAAGACAGTCGACTCCACTCTCGGCCAGTGTCCAGTCCGCATGGATGAGCGAGGATACGTCCAAGGTGACTGAGGTGTCCGACACCTGCTCACCCAGTCAAGACACCGCGAAGCCTCTCCGTCCCAGCGCTCAGTGCTAGCTCCGCAGTCCTGTCCCCCTCATCCGCATCTCTTCCAGTCCCTCCAAACAGACTCTGGTGTAGCAGACACCCTGCAGCTGGTCTCCATGGCCAAAAGGCTCCCGGGAGGCAGATCCAGAAGTCCACAAAAAAAGCACCACAGAGGTCACGAAAGTGCCACCCCTTGTCACACAGTCCCAAAGGGTCCCGGACCAAAATGCAAAAAAATATAATACCACATGAAAACAAGAGGGAAACACAAAAGGATGACACAAGAGCACAGAGCTCCTGCCTACAGCAGCCACTACAGCAGCGCCATCTTGGAAAAAAAAAAAAAATTACATACAGATAGTGTCATGACATATCAATTGAATTACGTGTCACGATCCGCTTCCCGGATCCGACATAGTTTTTGTCCTTGAGTCCTTTTGTGTGTTTTGATTATTTTTCGACTCTTCCGATCCCTTAGTTTGAGCACTTCCTGTTTCATCTGGTTTCCATGGTTACCTCATTTGTTCCACCTGCACTGGCTTTTTGACGCACACCTGCTTATGATTATTGTTTGAGTATTTAAACCTGCCTGCTACCTGCGTTCATCCTGGATGGTTTGTTTGCTCCATGCAACAGTCACGTTTGGGTTTTTTTTCACTCCGCGCTAAGTTCCGTCTTAGCTTCCGTGCGTTCGGCACACTATTTTTGAACTCTTTGACTACTTGCTAAGTTCCGTTTTAGCTTCTTGGACTCTTTAGACTGCATGCTAAGTGTAGCATTAGCTTCCCGTGCGTTGGCACGCCATCTCTTTTCCTTTTGTACCAGTGTTATTTTACCTTTTGTATATTAAACAAGCTCCTACCTATGGGGCGGTATAGCTCGGTTGGTAGAGCGGCCGTGCCAGCAACTTGAGGGATGCAGGTTCGATCCCCGCTTCCGCCATCCTAGTCGCTGCTGTTGTGTCCTTGGGCAAAACACTTTACCCACCTGCTCCCAGTGCCACCCACACTGGTTTAAATGTAAAAAAATAAATAAAAATAAAATAGATATTGGGTTTCACTATGTGAGTCACTACAGAAAAAGCGCTATATAAATACAATTCACTACCTGCAATCCTGCTTTTTCCTGGTCCTGTAGCATCTTGGGGTGACACCTTCGCGCACAAACATGCGTTTCAAACGTAACATTATGAGGACTTAAAGGAAACTAAATGAGCTTAAATATAGCTACAAATGAGGCATAGTAATGCAATATGTACATATAGCTAGCCTAAATAGCATGTTAGCATCGATTGGCTTACAGTCATGCAGTGACCAAATATGTCTGATTAGCACACTCCACATAAGTCAATAAAATCAACACAACGCACCTTTTGTGCATTCATGCACAACGTTATAAGTACGGTGGACAAAATGAGACAGAAAAAGAAGTGGCATAAATCACGTCTTAGAAAGTCGGAGAAAGTTGTACATGTAAACAAACCAAGGTGAGTTTAAGGACCGCCAAAATTAGTAGGACAAAACGCTGCTCGCCAAATACTCAAATCAGTGAAGCATGTTTAATATAAACAGTGTGCTTTATAGCAATCAAGGAGGCTTGTGTCATGTTTGTCCTTCTACAGAAACCAAATTAAAACAAATGTTTTTTCCCCCCCCATCATTTGCATTTTTCATATATTTTTGAAAAAGCTCCAGAGAGCCACTAGGGCGGCGCTAAAGAGCCGCATCCGCGGGTTGCCGACCCCTGTTCTAAAAGGACCCCAATAATTGGAAACAAATTCAATATTTTCACTGCTGGAGTCTACAAAAGAGGTTCCGCAGCCTACATAGCAGAACCTCCAGGTTCTGTAACAGCTTCTTCCCTCAGGCGGTTAGATTCTTGAACACATCATAATAATACCCTCCACTATCCACTAAAAATAATAAGCAATACTGTACAATATAAAAAACACTATAGAAACACAAAATACTGTACGATATACAGAACAAGACAAGGGTACCAAAGTGAATTATACTTATATAGCGCTTTTCTCAAGTGACTCAAAGCGCTTTACATAGTGAAACCCAATATCTACGTTACATTTAAACCAGTGTGGGTGGCACTGGGAGCTGGTGGGTAAAGTGTCTTGCCCAAGGACACAACTGCAGTGACTAGGATGGCAGAAGCGGGAATCGAACCTGCAACCCTCAAGTTGCTGGCACGGCCGCTCTACCAACCGAGCTATGCCGCCCCATGTTGAGTTATTATTATTATTATAAGTTAGAGTTCAACATGCTGACAGCTGTGGGAAAGAAGCTGTCTCTGAGCCTGTTTGTTCTGGCTCTGACGCACCTGTAGCACCTGCCTGATGGTATCAGGTCGAACAGGTGACAGCCAGGGTGTGTGCTGTCTTTGGTGATGTTTTTTGCTTTCTTGAGGCAACGGATGTTGTGTAAATCCTTCAGGGAGGGCAGGGGAAAGCCGATTATTTTTTGTGCAGACTTTAGGACGCTCTGAATCGCCTGTTTGTCTGCTTCAGTGCAGCTGGCGTACCACACTGATGTACCACACTTAACAACAAAGCGTTGATTGTATTGTACCATATGTCCCGGGAAGAAATCTGCGTTCAAAGGACTCCGGCTTATTAGTGATTCCCAAAGCCCAAAAAAAGTCTGCGGGCTATAGAGCTTTTTCATTTCGGGCTCCAGTACTCTGGAATGCCCTCCCGGTAACAGTTCGAGATGCCACCTCAGTAGAAGCATTTAAGTCTCACCTTAAAACTCATTTGTATACTCTAGCCTTTAAATAGACTCCCTTTTTAGACCAGTTGATCTGCCGTTTCTTTTCTTTTTCTTCTATGTCCCACTCTCCCTTGTGGAGGGGGTCCGGTCCGATCCGGTGGCCATGTACTGCTTGCCTGTGTATCGGCTGGGGACATCTCTGCGCTGCTGATCCGCCTCCGCTTGGGATGGTTTCCTGCTGGCTCCGCTGTGAACGGGACTCTTGCTGCTGTGTTGGATCCGCTTTGGACTGGACTCTCGCGACTGTGTTGGATCCATTATGGATCGAACTTTCACAGTATCATGTTAGACCCGCTCGACATCCATTGCTTTCCTCCTCTCCAAGGTTCTCATAGTCATCATTGTCACCGACGTCCCACTGGGTCATAATTGTCACCGATGTCCCACTGGGTGTGAGTTTTCCTTGCCCTTATGTGGGCCTACCGAGGATGTCGTAGTGGTTTGTGCAGCCCTTTGAGACACTAGGGATTTAGGGCTATATAAGTAAACATTGATTGATTGATTGATTGATATATACATATACATTTTCTACCGCTTATTCCCTTATATATACAGTATATGTGTGTGTATTTGCATCTACAATGTTTAAGAATTATATTTGGCTTCCCATTGTGGTTGAGCAATCGTGTTCATGGTTGAAGAGAGAGGTGGCGTGTTGGGTGCTGTATGCTGGAAGATTCTTTGCTGCAGCTATATTACTATTTATTTCTTTCCTTTTGGATGCACAAGTCCCATATTGCATGTTTGCGGGCCGGAGCCCGTGTGGTGTTTTTAAGCGTGGGAGCATTCTCCGGGTTTCGGGGACTGAGCTCAGGTGTGGGGCCAACGTCAACATGGGCGGGAAGCATGTCCGGAGAGCTCCAAGGGCGTGCGGTGGTGTCAAGTGGTAAAATGCATGCAACGTCTGTTGGTGGCTTTTCAGGAGGGATGTCATAATGTGTTTATTTTTCCTAATGTATTCGGGAAATGCTCATTAGGGTTGGCGACCTTGGCTTTGGTCCTTTTACACAAATGTGTCTTTGCACATTTACCTTTCAAAGAGTAAACATTAGACCGCCGTCAAGCCTAAACAATCCTGAACATGTTGGAGGTAGTAGATATTATTACAAAGTGGTTGCCACTGCTCACTGCCAAAGAAAACCAAAATATAATATTTTCTTCCTGAACCCGTGAACCAGCTCCTGCAAAAAAAATAGAAATGAAATTATTTTGGCATCCCCTTGCTTACGAGGGGGTCATATTTTGTTTATTTTCATACATTTAAAACCCTGCCTTGTGGTCTTCATAACATGTAATGGTGGTTATTTAGTCAATTTTTTGCATAGGTTATGTTTCACATACCATCCTAAAGCCGCTTTCACACTTGTCTCTTCAGGATGCGGCGTTTTGTGGGCGGTCTTACTTACGTGCCTCCACTTTGATAACGTCTTCTCCCCGTCAGCCATGTTATCGCTCACAGCACTTCCATGGAGTCTACTGACGTATATGTGACAGTCTCTTGCTGCCGTTCGGGTTCTCAGGACCGCCAAGGAAGGACATTGTGGCGCAGGTTAGACTTTCTTTTATTTTTCAATAACAAAAAGTCTCTAAGGGTTGCTTTTCAGCCTTGCCGTGTCTTGCTTCTTCTGCCACTCCACCTTTTCAGTCACGTGCGACTTCGTCTTCCTGTGGCTCTCTCTTGCTTTCGTTCAGCATCCGTTACCTTCTGGCTCCTTCTCTCCCCTTACGGCCGCTGCCCTTTTTATACAGTGCGAGAGGAGATTTAAATTCTGCCCAGCTGGGTGACCCAAGCACATGATAATATTTGCGGGGGTTGATTCCGGCGCGCCCCGTCTCGCTGCTTGCTCGCAGTCCACGCCTCCCCGCCACCACCCTGCCTCGCTGCCGGACTGCCGGCTCCGCCTCTCCACAGTATATAAGTTAGAACTATACGCTACTTTGTATCGGAAATGCCAACAGCAGAGGATGCATGTGCATGTACGAGCCAGTCTGCCCCACAACTATGCCTTGTGGTTAGAGTGTACGGCCTGAGATCGGTAGGTCGTGAATTCAAACCAAAGACTATAAAAAGGGGACCCATTGCCTCCCTGCTTGGCACTCAGCATCAAGGGTTGGAATTGGGGGTTAAATCACCAAAAATAATTCCCGAGTGCGGCCACTGCTGCTGCTATAATAATAATAATAATAATAATAATACATTTTATTTGTAAAAGGCACTTTACGTTGAGTAAACAACCTCAAAGTGCTACAATGTATTAAAATAAAATAAAAATAAAAAGATAAATACAAACTAGAACTAGAATGCATATTCATATATGCATTCTATGCATATCCACGTGCGGGTCGCATTTTAATGCGGGATCGTTCCTCCAACGCAAACATAGACACTCCGGACAACAACTAAAAGGTAAGAATGATTTAATAACAAAACACTGGTACAAAAACAGACTAAAAGAAACGCGTGGCGAAAGCACAGAAGCTAATGCTAACACTAGCACAGGATCAGGTAACAAGAAACCTAGTAATTACCAACGAAACAGTTGCATACCGCAAACAAGGGACCAAGACCGACTGACGGGACAAGGCAGGCTTAAATAAGGAAGTAATTAACAAAAACAGGTGTGCGTCTGGAACCCTCAGCAGGTGAAATTAATATGTTACCATGGTGACCAAACTGACTCACAAAAGGTACACAAACAACAAAGGGAGTCCAAACTAACAGAAAACAACTAAACTAAACATGATCCAGACTACGGATCATGACAATTTGCATATCCACACACTTGGAAAAAAATTAAAATATTTTTTTTTTTTGCATACTCCTGCTAACTAGACAGTGATGACAAAAAACCATCACATTCTTGGCTGAGGCGATGAAAATGTCATTGCTCGCGAAATTCCACCTGCACATCAAAGCCGCTCCACAATATTTTGTAGAATAACATTTTTCCCTTCCTTTTTTTCTTCCAGCGGGAAGAGTTCCTGCAAACTTCCCGTGTGTGTCCAGTGGGTTTTTACGGGAACTATGAGCGAGGCTGCATTTGAGTCAGTGTGGGAAAAAAACTTTTTTTTTTTTTTTTTCAAACCAATGAGTTGTCATGCAGTAGACCTCATTTTGGCCCCTGAACAAATACTCTGACTTTGCACCACGACCAGGCTGTGGGTTTACAAAGATTCACTTCAGTGAAGAGTCCTCCAATGGATTATTTGTGGGTTTTTTTGGGACTATTTTTTTAACGCAAATACGGTATTAGCTTTCACTGCTCTGCTGATGACACCCAACTCTACATGCCCCTAAAGCTGACCAACACGCCGGATTGTAGTCAGCTGGAGGCGTGTCTTAATGAAATTAAACAATGGATGTCCGCTAACTTTTTGCAACTTAATGCCAAAAAAACGGAAATGCTGATTATCGGTCCTGCTAGACACCGACCCCTATTTAATAATACAACTTTAACATTTGACAACCAAATAATAAAACAAGGTGACTCTGTAAAAAATCTGGGTATTATCTTCGACCCAACTCTCTCCTTTGAGTCACACATTAAAAGCGTTACTAAAACGGCCTTCTTTCATCTCCGTAATATATAAGACACGCCTCCAGCTGACTACAATCCGCCGTGTTGGTCAGCTTTCCCATGTCTAGCATTAAAAGATTACAGTTGGTACAAAATGCGGCTGCTAGACTTTTGACAAGAACAAGAAAGTTTGATCATATTACGCCTGTACTGGCTCACCTGCACTGGCTTCCTGTGCACTTAAGATGTGACTTTAAGGTTTTACTACTTACGTATAAAATACTACACGGTCTAGCTCCATCCTATCTTGCCGATTGCATTGTACCATATGTCCCGGCAAGAAATCTGCCTTCAAAGGACTCCGGCTTATTAGTGATTCCCAAAGCCCAAAAAAAGTCTGCGGGCTATAGAGCGTTTTCCGTTCGGGCTCCAGTACTCTGGAATGCCCTCCCGGTAACAGTTCGAGATGCCACCTCAGTAGAAGCATTTAAGTCTCACCTTAAAACTCATTTGTATACTCTAGCCTTTAAATAGACTCCCTTTTTAGACCAGTTGATCTGCCGTTTCTTTTCTTTTTCTTCTATGTCCCACTCTCCCTTGTGGAGGGGGTCCGGTCCGATCCGGTGGCCATGTACTGCTTGCCTGTGTATCGGCTGGGGACATCTCTGCGCTGCTGATCCGCCTCCGCTTGGGATGGTTTCCTGCTGGCTCCGCTGTGAACGGGACTCTCGCTGCTGTGTTGGATCCGCTTTGGACTGGACTCTCGCGACTGTGTTGGATCCATTGTGGATTGAACTTTCACAGTATCATGTTAGACCCGCTCGACATCCATTGCTTTCCTCCTCTCCAAGGTTCTCATAGTCATCATTGTCACCGACGTCCCACTGGGTCATTATTGTCACCGATGTCCCACTGGGTGTGAGTTTTCCTTGCCCTTATGTGGGCCTACCGAGGATTTCGTGGTGGTTTGTGCAGCCCTTTGAGACACTAGTGATTTAGGGCTATATAAGTAAACATTGATTGATTGATTGAACGCAAACTGCCACCCTTGACAATTACGTCAACAATGATGACGTTCACTCCTCTTATTTGGGAGAAAGCGGATGTCACTTCCCCAGTTGTCGAGACTACAAGCAAACACAGTGCTAAGCGGTAATATAGTGACGATCACAGTTTGCTAGGGGTGTAACGGTACACAACATTTTCGGTTCGGTACGTACCTCGGTTTGGAGGTCACGGTTCGGTTCATTTTCGGTACAGTAAGAAAACAACAAGATATACATGTAAACAATGGCATAACATACATATACACACAGGTTCCATTGCCAGGGTTAAGGTGTTAAACATATATACAATAAAAACTAAATAAGAAAAGGCTGAGAATGGTTTCTTAACATAACCTTTCTACATGCAATCAGGAACAGGCTTTTCTGAAGAACTCCCCCGAGGACTCCTCAAAGATGGACGCTTTTGACCTTCCTTTTTTTCAACAACACCTGGTGTTCAACTTTGAAATCGGCCCCATTCCACAAAAAAATTTCAACATCTCACCCAAGTTAATTGGGGATACATGCACGCACACGCCCCTCCCCAAATCAATGCCTTTACCACTGCTTAATTCCTCCGGGGTTGTGGATGGCTGAGTAGTGCTTTAAAGCGGCAGCCGGCCTCCAGGGCCCCAACTTCGCCCCCCTCTGTTGCGAGTTGTTGTGATTACATGTACCATGTTTATGTGTACCATGCTATGTGAGGTTTTTTCCTCGGACTCAGTCTGGACCCCTCCTGTATTTTACTTCTTTATCTCCTTTTTTCCAACCAAAAATGCTTTGCTCTGATTAGGAGGTACTTGAATTAAAAGATGTTTCACAGGGGGTACATCACTGAAAAAAGGTTGAGAACCACTGAACTAAGTTACATTTAAACCAGTGTGGGTGGCACCGAGAGTGGTGGATAAAAAGCGTCTTTCCCAAGGTCACAACAGCAGTATGGCAGAAGTGGGAATCGAACCCGGAACCCTCGACCAACCGAACTATTCCGCCCCCATCGTAAACGAACCTGGGCTAAATATCAAGGACGTGACAGTGACAGGGGGAACCGGGAAAAGTCAGAAAATGACACGAGTGCTTGTGGTTTCCATGAAAATGTGCTGAGTTTAGGAAAGAGTGGATGGGGTGATTCTCCTTCCCAATTTGAGCCAATGTACTGCCCGGGGTGGGTGGGGGCATGGATGCTAAGTCCATGCCTCACCGTGATGACACAACATAGTTTCTGGAAACAAGTGAACTGCTATGAGGCTGCGAGTCTCGCTATCTGCCCCTCCCCCTGTTCCTGGTGGAGGTCTGAATCAGACAGCACCTGATTCCTCTGTGGACACAGCTGGCATTTACCAAAAGCCATCAGGAGGCCGTGGCGTCAGTCGGCTCGCCACCGCCGGCCCCTCCTCCCGGTGGCCCCCTTCCCCCCATCCCACCTTCTCTCGGCCTCCCGGAGAATGTCTGGTAGTGCTCGACTGCACGGAGGTGGCTCGTTTTTAGGAGCAAATTAGAGAGTGGCCCGCCATATTCACATATATATACAGTGGGGCAAAAAAGTATTTAGTCAGCCACCGATTGTGCAAGTTCTCCCACTTAAAATGATGACAGAGGTCTGTAATTTTCATCATAGGTACACTTCAACTGTGAGAGACAGAATGTGAAAAAAAAATCCAGGAATTCACGTTGTAGGAATTTTAAAGAATTTATTTGTAAATTATGGTGGAAAATAAGTATTTGGTCAACCATTCAAAGCTCTCAGTGGTGGAAGGAGGTTTTGGCTCAAAATCTCCCGATACATGGCCCCATTCATTCTTTCCTTAACACGGATCAATCGTCCTGTCCCCTTAGCAGAAAAACAGCCCCAAAGCATGATGTTTCCACCCCCATGCTTCACAGTAGGTATGGTGTTCTTGGGATGCAACTCAGTATTCTTCTTCCTCCAAACACGACGAGTTGAGTTTCTACCAAAATGGGTACATGGATGATACAGCAGAGGATT
>NC_084633.1:16329347-16416847 GCF_033978795.1 Nerophis ophidion | reverse complement strand
GGCACGGATGTCGTGAAGCTATTACCTATTTCCTGCAGCTAATGAAACAATGAAAGCAATTTATGGAATTTTCTTAATTTACATCTAAAATGAGTTTGACACCCCTGCATTAAATCAATGTTTTTCAACCTCTAGCGTGCCGTGAAATACAGTCTGGTGTGCCATGGGAGATAATCTAATTTCACCTATTTGAGTTAAAAATATTTTTTGCAAACCAGTTATTATAGTCTGCAAATGATGTGTTGTTGTTGAGTGCAGAGTGACCGTGTAATACTCTTCCATATCACTAGATGGCAGCCGGTAGCTAATTGCTTTGTAGATGTCGGGAACAGCGGGAGGCAGAGTGTAGGTAAAAAAGCGGGTCTAATGCTTAAACCAAAAATAAACAAAAGGTGAGTGCCCTTAAGAAAAGGCATTGAAGCTGAGAGAAGGCTATGCCGAACAAAACTAAAACTGAACTGGCTACAAAGTAAAGAAAAACAGAATGCTGGACGACAGCAAAGACTTACTGTGGAGCAAAGACGGCGTCCGCAAAGTACATCTGAACATGACATGATAATCAACAATGTCCCCCCAAAGAAGGATTAAAACAACTAAAATATTCTTGATTGCTAAAACTAAGGAAGACATGAAACCGCTACAGGAAAATACCAAATAAAAAGAGAAAACCGCTACAGGAAAATACCAAATAAAAAGAGAAAAAACACCAGCATAGGAGTGCAAGACAAGAACTAAAACACTACACACAAGAAAACATAAAATAAGTCAGGGCGTGATGTGACAGGTGGTGACAGTACACCTACTTTGAGACAAGAGCTATATTGATGCATGCTTCTTTATGCTTTAAAGCAGTGGTTCTTAACCTTGTTGGAGGTACCAAACCCCACCAGTTTCATATGCGTAGTCACCGAACCCTTCATTAGTGAAAAATACAACTTTTTTTTTTTCAAATTAAAGAAAATGTATATGTTTTTGGTAACACTTTTATAACGGGGAACATGTTCTAAGTAACAACGACATAATTTAGAGTTATTTGGACACTACAGCAGGGGTGGAGAACCTATGGCTCTAGAGCCAGATGTGGCTCTTTGGATGACTGCATCTGGCTCTCAGATAAATCTTAGCTGACATTGCTTAATGCGATAATTATGAATAATTTCGCTGGTAATCACAGTGCTAAAAAATAACGTGCAAAATATAAAACATTCTCATGCATTTAAATCCATCCATCCGTTTTCTACCGCACCGGTTCAAGAAGTCGCATTAATGGTAAGAAGTATTTTATGTCACGATGGGGGGGTCGCAGCTTGCTGCAGGGTCGTTCTCCCAGGAAGGCAGACGGACTACTCGGGACATGGCATTTAGGTAAAAACATGATTTAATTTAAACTAAAAAAAAAAAATACAAACAAAAATCGCTCACAGTGGAGGCACAACTTGGGCTAAGGAACAAAGCTAACGCATAAACGGACTATGAACATAAATCAAACAAAACTTACTTGGCATGGCATGAAGCACAAAACTATGACAAGGCATGAAACAAGTCAACACAGGGCGACTGACTGGCAAAGACAAGCTTAAATACAGCCTCTGATTAGTGCTCGGGAAGCAGGTGAACTGTATTATGTTGATAGTATATATTTGTACCATGAATTGATTAACGTTGACCCCGACTTAAACAAGTTGAAAAACTTATTGGGGTGTTACCATTTAGTGGTCAATTGTACGGAATATGTACTGTACTGTGCAATCTACTAATAAAAGTATCAATCAATCAATCAATCAATAGGGAAACAGGGTTTGTGTTGAAAGTGAATTCTGGCGCCCCCTGTGGCCAGTCAGGATATCTAACCCTGGTGAGTTTGTTGTTACAGAACACAGTTACAAAGAATTTCTCAGAAGGTGATTACACAAACGCTTTCAGCGAAGACTGAATCATTACCTCACACAATGGACGATAAAGAGGAACTTCAACCTAATTATGAAAATACTTAACACGTTATCTCTTCTCCTTTTTGTTTTTTTTATTTGGATGTGTGGGAAAGAAAGAGATGAATAAAAGGTGGAATGAATAAAAAAAAGTGGAGTTCATTTAGCTCGATCGAGGGGGGAGGAGCGGAGGAGTAAATGTGCTTCACAGAACAGGAATGAAAAAAAAAAAAGAGAGAGAGAGAGGGACAGAAAAAGAAAACAAAAAAGAGCTTCCTGTCAATCTGCCAGCACACTGAGGCTTTACTGGAAAGAGGGGGCGGGGCTTCGTCACTGTATATCCCACCAGAAGCACACTAAGCAGGCCTTTATAAAGCATGCCGTGTGTCACTGCGGACTGCACACACTTTCACAAGCGCTACGAAAGCCGCAACAAAGTACATGCTCTAAAAACACTCTTTTTTGGGGAATTTGAAACATCTTCCAACACAGAGGCCTTCTCAAAAACTTGGATTAAACAAACTTTTCCAAGACTTCAAAGAAGAGGTAAGCATTTTTTTTTATTCTGAATGTACTTTTACCGTAACGCCGGTGAGTTTATTATGTGGTATTATCAGAGTCTAGAAGCCGGTCCTGGAAATCGCGCGATAATTAGTATTATTGTATAGCATTATACTTCTTTTTTTTTTATAGTCAAACACGTCTTTTAAGTTGAGCACAAAGCTCGGAAGAGAGACAATGCGAAGAAGCCACAAAAAAGCTAGATTCAAAGTGTATTGTACTAGACTGTACTCTAGAAAAAGGCTTCTCATTTCCAGCTAGAGTCAAACACAATGCTATTTTTCGTCTGTCCCAAGAATACAGGTTTCCCTGCCAGGAAAAAGAAAACAATTATTTTAAAGCTAGGGTTTTTTTTTGCTGTGCGGACTAGAAATAGGGAAACCTTACCCCTAAAGTTGTAAAAACTTTTGTACCTTTTGAATATGTTAGAAATGGATGTATAGAATGGGAGCTATATACAGAAAGAGCTAATACTGGACTTCAAAGTGAATTTGTATACCTCTTTTTGCTAGAGTGTGGACTAGAAATAGGGATACCTTACCACTAAAGTTGTAAAAACTTTTGTACGATTTGAGTATGTTAGAAATAGATGTATAGAATGGGAGCTATATACAGAAAGAGCTAATACTGGACTTCGAAGTGAATTTGTGTATATCTTTTTGCTAGAGTGTGGACTAGAAATAGGGAAACCTTACCCCTAAAGTTGTAAAAACTTTTGTACTTTTTGAGTATGTTAGAAATAGATGTATAGAATGGGAGCTATATACAGAAAGAGCTAATACTGGACTTCAAAGTGAATTTGTGTACCTTTTTTTGCTAGAATGTCGACTAGAAATAGGGAAACCTTACCCCTAAAGTTGTAAAAGCTTTTGTACGTTTTGAGTATGTTAGAAATAGATGTATAGAATGGGAGCTATATACAGAAAGAGCTAATACTAGACTTCAAAGTGAATTTGTATACCTCTTTTTGCTAGAGTGTGGACTAGAAATAGGGAAACCTTACCACTAAAGTTGTAAAAACTTTTGTACGATTTGAGTATGTTAGAAATGGATGTATAGAATGGGAGCTATATACAGAAAGAGCTAATACTGGACTTCAAAGTGAATTTGTGTACCTCTTTTTGCCAGAGTGTGGACTAGAAATAGGGAAACCTTACCCCTAAAGTTGTAAAAACTTTTGTACGTTTTGAGTATGTTAGAAATGGATGTATAGAATGGGAGCTATATACAGTAAGCGCTAATACTGGACTTCAAAGTGAATTTGTATACCTCTTTTTGCTAGAGTGTGGACTAGAAATAAGGAAACCTTACCCCTAAAGTTGTAAAAACTTTTGTACCTTTTGAGTATGTTAGAAATGGATGTATAGAATAGGAGCTATATACAGTAAGCGCTAATACTGGACTTCAAAGTGAATTTGTATACCCCTTTTTGCTAGAGTGTGGACTAGAAATAGGGAAACCTTACCACTAAAGTTGTAAAAACTTTTTATAATTTTTGATTTGTCAGTAACAGATGTATTGTATAGGAGCTATATACAGTAAGAGCTAATACTGGACTTCGAAGTGAATTTATGTACTTAATTTTGCTGGAGTGTATACAAGAAATAGGGAAACCTTACCCCTAAACTTGTAAAACCTGTAAAAGAAAGGTATAGTAAAATAAGTACACACAATAAGAGCTAATAATGGACTTTGAAAGGAATTTGTCCACCTCTTTTTGCTAGAGTGGGGACTAGGAATAGGGAAACCTTACCCCTACATTTTTTTAAAGAAAAGTATAGTAAAGGAGGTACACACACTGAGAGCTAATACTGTACTTCAAAGGGAATTTGTGTACCTCTTCTTGCTAGAGTGCGGACTAGAAATAGGGAAACTTTACCCCTAAACTTGTAAAACTTGTAAATGAAAGGTATAGTAAATGAGGTTCACACAGTAAGAGCTAATACTGGACTTCGAAGGGAGTTTGTGTACCTCTCTTTGCTCGAGTGTGGACTAGAAATAGGGAAACCTTACCCCTAAACTTGTAAAAATTGTAAACAAAAAAAGGGTATAGTAAATGAGGTTCACACAGTAAGAGCTAATACTGGACTTCGAAGGGAATTTGTGAACTTCTTTTTTGCTAGAGTGTGGACTAG
Organism: Nerophis ophidion; assembly: GCF_033978795.1. Lineage (NCBI taxonomy): Eukaryota > Metazoa > Chordata > Actinopteri > Syngnathiformes > Syngnathidae > Nerophis > Nerophis ophidion. The sequence goes on along the minus strand of NC_084633.1, from coordinate 16,412,223 downwards.
AAATAGGGAGACAGGACCGTCATATCTATGCATTAGAAGTCAATGTACTCTGCTATGTACTAAGGCTAAAAAGTCCAATAATAAGCTGCTATAGTCCCGACTAACCCTGGTCCTTCTCTTGCTTCCTCAGGTGTCCGCCCCCCATCGTCTTCCCATAGTCCTCTTCTGTGGTGCCCAGTGCTCCCCAGGCCTCAGAACCGGTCACAGCGCCATGGTAACTCTCAGCAAGTGCTTCCCCGCCATGAGCAGCAGCCACTCGGACTCTCCCAATGTGCGGCTGCCTCAGCGTTACAAGACGTTCGCGTCCAAGGCCCAGTACCAGATGGTCCTGGCCACGTTGCACAAGCTGAAGGAAAGCGGCTTCTACTGGGGCGCCATCACGGGCAAGGAGGCCAACGCCCTGCTGGTCGCCGAAAACACGGGCACGTTCCTCATCCGGGACAGCTCGGACAACCGGCACCTGTTCACCCTCAGCATCAAGACGGCGTCGGGCACCAAGAACCTCCGCGTCCAATGCGACGCCGCCTCCTTCTACCTGCAAACAGACCCCAAGAACATTCACCTGATACCCCACTTTGACTGCATCCTCAAGCTGGTGCACTACTACATGCCCCAAAGCAAGGGGAACACCCGGAGCGGGAACGTGGACTACATTCACACCGGGGGCGAGAAAGTCCCCCTGGAGCTGGTCAAGCCCCTGGCCTGCAGCCTGTCCACGCTGCAGCACCTGTGCAGGAAAACCGTCAACGGACATTTGGAAATTTCCTCCAAAAGAGACCAACTTCCTCATCCTCTGAGGGAATTCCTGCAGGATTACGACGCCCCCATTTAAAGGGACTGGTTTTTGGTTAGGAAAAGTCCATCGTCCCTGCGGGTCCGGTTCAGGACCGGGGTGGCCAAGAAGAGGGTGCGCTCACTGCACATAGACTGAAGTCCTCCTCTAATGATGCTGCTAACAATGCACTGTGAGGCCTCCAGGGTCTTTGTTTGTGTTGCTGACGTCCGTCCGGCCCCCGGGAATCTTCCTCCCAGTGCATTCTGGGAACGCCGGCAGAGTGGCTTCACCTTTGGACCAGCTGCAATGTCTTTTTGTTTTTGGAAAAGGCTGAACTTTAACTGAATCCTACATGGTGGTAGATTACTTGAGCAAAACGACAACGGGTTCTTTGGGTCCAGAATAGGAACCAAAATGCAGTGTAATTATTGTTTTGGGGGGGGGGCACTGACAGGAACGCCACTGCTCGCCAATGAATGTATTTAAATGAAGCGTCTCTGTTGACGAGACGTGGTCTTATTTGATTGTCTTTTTTTTTTTTTTTTTCTTGAGACGTCAAACCATGTTTACATTGAAGACAAAATGACACAGGTGTTGCCTCGCTCTCTTTTATAAAGATGGACTTGTTTGCCCGCCACAGCGCTGGCGTCCAACGCTTTAAGGTTGACGAAGTAAACACAACTTTGCACTTATTTATACTTGGATCAACATTTCAGTAATTTATAATAAAGAATGTTATTTTTCTACTGAATGACTTCGTATTCCTTTTTTTTTTACATCTGTTACGGTGGAAAAAGTTGGGCCTCTAAATCCCACCATAATGCCCGACATTAAAACACAGTAGCGTAGTAGGCGCAAGTATTCATTAAAAACAATATTTTTGGCCCCTGTAATATTACACACAGTTTGAGCAGTAGCACTATATTTGAATATAGGGAAATAAAACACTGTACTTGAATCCAGTGATTATTTGGCGTACCACTAGATGGAACCCGTACCACAGCTTGACAATCATTGGTCTATTAGTTAGATCAGGAGTCCCCAAACTTTCTGATTGGGCTGCATCGGGTTAAAAAATTTTGGCCTCGGGCCTGGAGATATCTATATATTTATATAGATTTATAGATATGTATATACACACGTATATATACAAACACACACACACACACATACATATATATATATATATATATATATATATATATATATATATATATACTCGGATATGTGTTAAGTGTGCATATGAGTATGTGTATATGTATGGATATATGTATGTACATATATATGCACTTGTATATAAATAAAATATATATGTATATATATTGATATATACGTATGTACTGTATATATATTAATATATATGTGTATATATTAATATATATATTTATATATATGCAAAAGTATTTATGTATGTATATGTGTGTATACAGTATATGTATGTGTATATATATACGTACATGTGTATACATGTATATATGTGTATATATGTATGTATATATGTTTATTTGTATATGCATATATGTATATATATATGTATATATGTTTTTATAAATATGTATGTATATATATATGTTTATATGTATATGTATATATATGTATGTATGTTTATATGTATGTATATATATGTATGTATATATGTATGTATGTATATATGTATAAATACATGTATATATGTATGTATATATATGATGTATGTGTATGTATACGTATACATGTATATATGTATATTTGTATGTATATGTATATATGTATGTATATGTATATATGTATGTATATGTATATGTACATATATATACATATGTTTATGTATGTTTATATATATATATATATATATGTTTATTTGTATATGCATATATGTATATATATATATATATATGTATATATGTTTTTATAAATATGTATGTATTTATATGTATGTGTATATATATGTATGTATGTTTATATGTATGTATATATATGTATGTATATATGTATGTATGTATATATGTATAAATACATGTATATATGTATGTATATATATATGATGTATGTGTATATGTATACGTATACATGTATATATGTATATTTGTATGTATATGTATATATGTATGTATATGTATATGTACATATATACATATGTTTATGTATGTTTATATATATATATATAAAAAAATTGTTTTACTTGGGACTAAATGTGTTTCCCACAGGTCAGGCATCTATCTGTGGTGGTGTGGTCGGGCAGCGGGAGGAAGGGGGGGGGGGGGCGGGGGGCAGCAGCGGCGGCGATAACCAAGAAAAACGCGTAGTTGGAATATAATTACAACACTTTATGAACATATTTATATACATATTTATACAATATGTAACTACAAGCTCCATTCACAGACATAGTCCCATTGCTTTATGAGCAGTCAAGCGAGTCAAAAGCCGGAAAAAATAAATATATATATATATTTTTTTATTTTTTTATGATTCTTTCGTGGCCGCCACTAATAAATGAATGTGTGGGAAACCCTGGACTTCCCGCGAGCCGAATTTTGGACGCTGGCCGTCCGGATGATCTTAATTTTTAAATACGTTATATAATTAATGCATAGTAAATAATTGTATGGATTATCCATCCATCCATTTTCTAATGCTTGTCCCTTTCGGTGGGGGTTTAGGAGCCTATCTAAGCCGCATTCGGGCGAAAGGCGGGGGTACACCCTGGACAAGTCGCTACCTCATCACAGGGCCAACACCGATCGACAGCATTCAGAATATTAATATGATATTAATACCTTTTTTTTGAGGAATCCCCATAAAGTTTTGTATTCGTTTGAATATTTTATTACTACCAATTCTGCCCCATGTGTGCATTAAACAAAAAACAAACACTCAGAAATGAAAAAGAGTGGTTAAGATGAAAGTATTATTGCACTTAGGAGGAAGTGCTTTTACCAACGACCTTCAAAGACTGCTTTTGTATTTCAGGTGAATCCCTCCTAGAGAAAGCTTTTCCGGAACACCACGGCAGATTGCAGGTACGTTCTTCTTGCTTTGAAGTCGACACGGCACTTGCAGACGGCACACATCAGCATGCGGACTGTCAGAATTAGTTTGTGTCGAACCCCGAGATGCAGAGAAGGAGGCAGGCATTGCGTAAGGAAACATACTTTAATTTAAACACTAAAACAAGAACAAAGAAAAGGGTACTAAGAAAAGGCGCGCACAAGGTGGATAACAAACTTGGCTATGAACAAACAAACCGTAAGCAGGGAACAAAAGACAGTAAGCTACAAACAGTTACCGAATATAGCTTACCGCTACGCTGCAATGACACGACCAGTAGGAACGACAAGTAGAAATGACATCGACGCGGCACCACGGGACACGACAGGTGGCAACGACAATAATCCAGCGCAGACTGGATGGGAAGGCAGGTTCAAATAGGAGTCGGGCTGATTGACACCAGGTGTGGCCAGGTGCCAATCAGCCACAGCTGAGGGGAAACAGCGCTCAGGGAGAAACACAGGAAACAGACGAAATAAGAGCACTGACAGGAAATACTACTCACACAGAGGAAACAAAGACAGATGCAGAGGAAAAAAATTAAACATAACCAAACTGTCAGTCAGGCTTGCCACTGACAGTTTGTTCGTGTTTTAGTTTCTCCTCTGTGTGTTTAGTATTTCCTGTCCTTAGTTCCTGTCCGCACTCTTATTTGGGTTCAGCTTACTGTTTGTCTCCCTGAGTGCTTTGTTTCCCATCAGCTGTGGCTGATTGGCACCTGGGCACACCTGATGTCAATCAGCCAGCTCCTATTTGAACTGCTTTGTTCCTCCAGTCAGTGCCGGATTATTGTCGCTATTGTGTCGTTGCTACCTGTCGTGTCGATGTCATCATTACAGCTATTACCTGTCATGCTACTATTTGTCCTTGTCGTCTTAGCGGTAAGCTGTTCCTGTTAGCTAGTTGTAGTTTGTTTTCTCCTAGCTCTTTTGTTTCGTGTTTTCTTGTTAGCCATTAGCTGTTTCCCAGTTTTTCTGTTTCCTGCTAGATACCTGTTAGCTTCCACGCTAGGCCTTTTGTTTGTTATCCGCCCACGTGCGCGCTTTTGGTTCGAACCCTTTGTTTGGTTTTGTTCTTAGTTTTTTATATTAAAACCATGTTTTCACACTCCATGCCTGCCTCCATCTCTGCACCTAGGGGTTCGTCATCAACAAACTTTGAGACTGTCTGGGACGAACCTGACACGGACGCCACTTCTCAGAAATATGCCTTGTGACACGTTTGGCACGATGATACCTGCAATCGATTGTGACTCACCCGGCAGAAAGTTTGACTGTTAAGTAGTTTGTTGTTCGGGAATGTTGTGACTGGCACCACCTGGACAAGCACCGCAACAATGTTTGTGGTGTGGATTTACCATAATTGCCTTCCCTTTGTGTGCAGCATTTGATGACAAATGTCCTCGTCCTCTTTCTGTTTTCGTAAGCTTCTATTGTGTTTCCTTCATTGTAGTTTTCCTCGCCTCGATTCTGTTCATAACTTTTATGGACAGAATTTCTAGGCGCAGTCAAGGCGTTGAGGGGATCCGGTTTGGTGGCTGCAGGATTAGATCTCTGCTATTTGCAGATGATGTGGTCCTGATGGCTTCATCTGGCCAGGATCTTCAGCTCTCACTGGATCGGTTCGCAGCCAAGTCTGAGTCCATGGTTGGAGTGTGGAGTGCCATCTCCTGGTTGGCGAGGAGACCCTGCCCCAAGTGAAGGAGTTCAAGTACCTCAGTCTTGTTCCTGAGTGAGGGAAGAGTGGATGGTGAGATCGGTGCGGCGTCTTCAGTAATGCGGACGCTGTATCGATCCGTTGTGGTGAAGAAGGAGCTGAGCCGGAAGGCAAAGCTCTCAATTTACCGGTCGATCTACGTTCCCATCCTCACCTATGGTCATGAGCTTTGGATTATGACCGAAAGGACAGGATCACGGGTACAAGCGGCCGAAATGAGTTTCCTCCGCCGGGTGGCGGGGCTCTCCCTTAGAGATAGGGTGAGAAGCTCTGCCATCCGGGAGGAACTCAAAGTAAAGCCGCTGCTCCTTCACATCGAGAGGAGCCCGATGTGGTGGTTCGGGCATCTGGTCAGGATGCCACCCGAACGCCTCTCTAGGGAGGTGTTTCGGGCACGTCCAACTGGTAGGAGGCCACGGGGAACGCCTCGGGATCCCCCGGGAAGAGCTCGATGAAGTAGCTGGGGAGAAGGAAGTCTGGGCTTCCCTGTTTAGGCTGCTGACTCCGTGACCCGACCTCTGATAAACGGAAGAAGATGGATGGATGGATGGATATATATATATATATATATATATATATATATCCTATCTTGCCGATTGTATTGTACCATATGTCCCGGCAAGAAATCTGCGTTCAAAGGACTCCCGCTTATTAGTGATTCCCAAAGCCCAAAAAAAGTCTGCGGGCTATAGAGCGTTTTCCGTTCGGGCTCCAGTACTCTGGAATGCCCTCCCGGTAACAGTTCGAGATGCCACCTCAGTAGAAGCATTTAAGTCTCACCTTAAAACTCATTTGTATACTCTAGCCTTTAAATAGACTCCCTTTCTAGACCAGTTGATCTGCCGTTTCTTTTCTTTTTCTTCTATGTCCCACTCTCCCTTGTGGAGGGGGTCCGGTCCGATCCGGTGGCCATGTACTGCTTGCCTGTGTATCGGCTGGGGACATCTCTGCGCTGCTGATCCGCCTCCGCTTGGGATGGTTTCCTGCTGGCTCCGCTATGAACGGGACTCTCGCTGCTGTGTTGGATCCGCTTTGGACTGGACTCTCGCGACTGTGTTGGATCCATTATGGATTGAACTTTCACAGTATCATGTTAGACCCGCTCGACATCCATTGCTTTCCTCCTCTCCAAGGTTCTCATAGTCATCATTGTCACCGACGTCCCACTGGGTCATTATTGTCACCGATGTCCCACTGGGTGTGAGTTTTCCTTGCCCTTATGTGGGCCTACCGAGGATGTCGTAGTGGTTTGTGCAGCCCTTTGAGACACTAGTGATTTAGGGCTATATAAGTAAACATTGATTGATTGATTGATATATATACTTGTACTTACAGATGTAGCGACGAGCTGTATTTAGTGATAGTGGTTGTCGGAAGTGTTCCTGAGCCCATGTGGTGATATCCTTTACACACACTAATGTCGCTTTTTAATGCAGTACTGCCTGACGGATCGGAAGTCACGGGTTTTTCCACTTCCGTGCAGTGATTTCTCCAGATTCTCTGAACATTTTGATGATATTAGGGACCGTAGATGGTGAAATCCCTAAATTCCTTGCAACAGCTTGTTCACAAAAGGGTAACCCTCACCTCGTCCTTGTTTGTGAATGATTGAGCATTTCACGGAAGCTGCTTTTACACCCAATCATGATGAGGCAATATAAAGCACATTATATTTCTAAAATCGATGTTAAAATACAATCAAACTGTTTGCACTCACTGGTTGTAATTATATGTATAAATGTCTACGCCTGTTAATTAACCGCAAACGCTAACTAATCACAACGCATGTCCGTTATTCACCACTTGAGGACATTTCTTTAAGATGACTGATGGTCAACACAGCCACTCAGACTGCGGCGAATGAGAGCTTGTGAACATATACAGCATGACGGATGAGCGGGAATCCACCGTGACCTCCGGCGCAGTTACGGGAAGGGCGCTCCGGCTCTACCTGCTTCCACAGCACTTTTGCTCTCAGCCAATTGAGCAGTCAGTGGACAGCTGTTTGTGCTTTACTTCCATCTCTGCGAGGTATTGCTACAGACGTGAAGATGTGAGCTGAGAGTTTGTAGGAGGAGAAGGGCCACGGATTGTGCGTGCGTCTTCATTTACAGTCTTGGTCAAAAGTTTACATACGTTTGTAAAGAACATAATGTCATGGCTGTCTTGAGTTTCCAATCATTTCTACAACTCGTATTTTTTTTGTGATCGAGTGATTGGAGCACATACTTGTTGGTCACCAAAAAACATTCATGAAGTTTGGTTCTTTTATGAATTTATTATGGGTCTACTGAAAATGTGAGCAAATCTGCAGGGTCAGAAGTATACATACAGCAATGTTAATATTTGCTTACATGTCCCTTGGCAAGTTTCACTACAATAAGGCGCTTTTGGTAGCCATCCACAAATTTCTTGTTGAATTTTCGGCCACTTCTCTTAACAAAATTGGTGGAGTCCAACTAAATTTCTTGGTTTTTCTGACATGGACTTGTTTCTTCAGCATTGTCCACACGTTTAAGTCAGGGCTTTGGGAAGGCCATTCTAAATGTGACGCTTGGATGCAGTCGGAGAATGGACACAGCGTAAAGGTAAGAATGATGATTTAGTAAATTGTGAAGTGAATTATATTTATATAGCGCTTTTCTCTAGTGACTCAAAGCGCTTTACATAGTGAAACCCAATATCTAAGTTGCATTTAAACCAGTGTGGGTGGCACTGGGTAAAGTGTCTTGCCCAAGGACACAACGGCAGTGACTAGGATGGCGGAAGCGGGAATCGAACCTGCAACCCTCAAGTTGCTGGCACGGCCACTCTACCAACCGAGCTATACCGCCCCACTAAAATACTAGCAGCACAATAGAAAGAGAAGGGATTTCCCAGAATTATCCTAGTAAATGTGTCTAAAAACATCTGAATCGCTCCCAATGCAATCGCCTTTTTTTATTATTAACTTTTTTTTTCTTTCTAGTCCTTCACTCAAATTTTTTTTCTTTTTTTTCCTAGTCCTTCACTCTAAATTTCCTCATCCATGAATCTTTCATCCTCGCTCAAATTAATGGGGAAATTGTCGATTTTTCGGTCCGAATAGCTCTTGCTGCTCGAGGCTCACATTACAAACAATGTGAGGAGCTCCACAACCAGTGACGTCACCCACACATCGTCTGCTACTTCCGGTACAGGCAAGGCTTTTTTATTAGCGACCAAAAGTTGCGAACTTTATCGTGGATGTTCTCTACTAAATCCTTTCAGCAAAAATATGGCGAAATGATCAAGTATGACACATAGAATGGACCTACTATCCCCGTTTGAATAAGAAAATCTCATTTCAGTAGGCCTTTAAACGTGGACAATGCTGAGGAAACAAGTCCTTGTCGGAAAATATTTAGCTGAACTGCACCAATTTTGAAAAGAGGAGTGATCAAAAATTTGACCAGAAGCTTGTGGATGGCTACCAATATACTAAAGAACAAACTAAGAACAAAAACACTTGCACAAAGGCACTAATAACAAAACTAACAGAACTAGCATGTGAGCTAGAAGGAACAAAAGACGCTAGCATGTGAGTTAGGGAAACAAACAAACAAATAGCATGGAAGCTAATAGAGTTCAAGGGGTATTTACCACAGTGTGGGATAGCGACGTCACCTGTTGCATGGAAAGCAAGTTTTTACACTGCGAGGCCGAATGGCAAACAAAGGCAGGCTTAAATAGGGAGGTAATCAAAAAGCAGGTGCGCGTGAGAAACACTAGGCAGGTGACACAAATACGTAACCAGGCAACGGAACAAAACAGGAAGTGCCACCAGGAACTAAGAAAGTCAAAATAACAAACAGGATGTGATATACAACACAGAACAAAACCTTCATTCTAGCCTGATTTAGCCATTCCTTTGCCACGTTTGACATGTGTTTGCGGTCATTGTCCTGTTGGAACACCCAAATGCGCCCAAGACCCAACCTCAGGCTGATGATTTTAGGTTGTCCTGAAGAATGTGGGGATAATCCGCCTTTTTCATTGTCCCATTTACTTTTCTGTAAAGCACCAGTCCCATTGGCAGCAAAACAGGCGCAGAGCATAGTACTACCACCACCATGCTTGGTGAACAGACAAGTCATTGTTTTGTCTCTTCGCAAAAAACAAACATCGTAGTCTATGATTTTGCTCCTCGAATGGCCTTGACGCTAGGACCAGGCTCTTCGGAAAAACACTCCCTAGGACACCTTTTGACCTCCCTCCCTTCTCAACGACACCTGGGGTCGAACTTTTTCGGATCGGCCTCAGTCTACAAAAACATTACACCATCACACCCAAGACAATTGGGCATACATAGTTTTGTTTTGGGGTTTAATTTTTGGACATCTAGAAGCTGTCTTTAACGGGGGGGCTCCGTCACGCCTGTAAGTTATGTTTTGGTTTTGGTCATGCTATGTTTAGTTTTTGGACATTCAGTCACGTTTTGCACTTCCTGGTTTTGTTTGTTTCCATGTCAACTCATTACTTTTCACCTGTCACTTCCCTGTTCTCAGCCTCACCTGTTTTCACTAATCATCACAGCTACTTAAATCACTCTTTTTCTGGTCTTCGTCCTGGGATCTTCACACTCGAACGCACCCTACCCATGCTGCACCCAACCTTCACACCCTCGTCCACAGTTCCATGCCGTGTAAGTTTATGTATTCATGCCACAGTGCTAGTTTTGTTTTGTTCGTATATAGTCATGCCATCGTGCTGTTTCTGTTCATAGTTCATTCATGCCAATCGAGCGAGTGTTTTTGTTTCGCGTTTGTACTGTTTAGCCAGGTTTCTTCCTCCATTGGGAGCGCCTTTTGTTGTTTATTTGTTTATTAAATAAACAACCATGTACTCACGTCCACGCCGCACTCGTGCTGATTCTCATCTGCATTGAGGAAACAATCCACGTCCAAGCCTTGTTGTGACAGTGAACACACACACTATGCATGTACGAAACTAAGTTAGAGGGAACAGCTGAAGCCAACGCAAACTTCAGTGGAGGACTATTAAAAGAACAATAGTATATTTTGTTTCTTTGGGGAAATTCTCTGGTACTGGAGTCCAGTCATGTGACTACCCCAGAACGGATGCCAAAGATCAGTCACTGTAGATAGAGTTCCTGCGCCGGTTGCCACTATCAGATGTTGTGTAACATTGTGTAACGTTGTGTTCTCGATGCGTAGTCAGAGGAATGCCAGGGGTTTACTAAGAAAGGGCTTAATGGGGCAATTTTGGATTTTTTTGTAGAATGTAAACATAACATTTTAATTTTTTTTTAGATACTGTTTGGCAGATGATATTTCTGTGGAAACAATGCTTCTTGCCTTTTCTTGTGACACAGCTGTAAAAAGCCGGTTTATTGTCACAAATATGTGTCGCTGAGGTAGTGGTGACCTCAAGATGCAAAGTCTTTTGATTATAGCAATCATCAATCAATCAATCAATGTTTATTTATATAGCCCCAAAATCACAAATGTCTCAAAGGACTGCACAAATCATTACGACTACAACATCCTCGGAAGAACCCACAAAAGGGCAAGGAAAACTCACACCCAGTGGGCAGGGAGAATTCACATCCAGTGGGACGCCAGTGACAATGCTGACTATGAGAAACCTTGGAGAGGACCTCAGATGTGGGCAACCCCCCCCCCCCCCCCTCTAGGGGACCGAAAGCAATGGATGTCGAGCGGGTCTAACATGATACTGTGAAAGTTCAATCCATAGTGGCTCCAACACAGCCGCGAGAGTTCAGTTCAAAGCGGATCCAAGACAGCAGCGAGAGTCCCGTCCACAGGAGACCATCTCAAGCGAGGCGGATCAGCAGCGTAGAGATGTCCCCAACCGATACAGGCGAGCGGTCCATCCTGGGTCCCGACTCTGGACAGCCAGTACTTCATCCATGGTCATCGGACCGGACCCCCTCCACAAGGGAGGGGGGGACATAGGAGAAAGAAAAGAAGCGGCAGATCAACTGGTCTAAAAAGCAGGTCTATTTAAAGGCTAGAGTATACAAATGAGTTTTAAGGTGAGACTTAAATGCTTCTACTGAGGTAGCATCTCGAACTGTTACCGGGAGGGCATTCCAGAGTACTGGAGCCCGAACGGAAAAACGCTCTATAGCCCGCAGACTTTTTTTGGGCTCTAGGAATCACTAATAAGCCGGAGTCTTTTGAACGCAGATTTCTTGCCGGGACATATGGTACAATACAATCGGCAAGATAGGATGGAGCTAGACCGTGTAGTATTTTATACGTAATTAGTAAAACCTTAAAGTCACATCTTAAGTGCACAGGAAGCCAGTGCAGGTGAGCCAGTGCAGGCGTAATGTGATCAAACTTTCTTGTTCTTGTCAAAAGTCTAGCAGCCGCATTTTGTACCAACTGTAATCTTTTAATGCTAGACATGGGGAGACCCGAAAATAATACGTTACAGTAGTCGAGACGAGACGTAACAAACGCATGGATAATGATCTCAGCGTCTTTAGTGGACAGAATGGAGCGAATTTTAGCGATATTACGGAGATGAAAGAAGGCCGTTTTAGTACCGCTTTTAATGTGTGACTCAAAGGAGAGAGTTGGGTCGAAGATAATACCCAGATTTTTTACCGAGTCACCTTGTTTTATTATTTGGTTGTCAAATGTTAAAGTTGTATTATTAAATAGAGGTCGGTGTCTAGCAGGACCGATAATCAGCATTTCCGTTTTTTTGGCGTTAAGTTGCAAAAAGTTAGCGGACATCCATTGTTTAATTTCAGTAAGACACGCTTCCAACTGACTACAGTCCGGCGTGTTGGTCAGCTTTAGGGGCATGTAAAGTTGGGTGTCATCAGCATAGCAGTGAAAGCTAATACCGTATTTGCGTATGAATAAATGTAAAGCACTGGGAAGATTTTAACATCATGAATGGAGTTTTAAAGGCCTACTGAAATGAGATGTTCTTATTTAAACGGGGCTATCAGGTCCATTCTATGCGTCATACTCGATCATTTCGCGATATTGCCATATTTTTGCTGAAAGGATTTAGTAGAGAACATCGACGATAAAGTTTGCAACTTTTGGTCGCTAATAAAAAAAGCCTTGCCTGTACCGTAAGTAGCAGACGATGTGTGGGTGACGTCACGGGTTGTGGAGCTCCTCACATCCTCACATTGTTTACAATCCTAGCCAGCAGTAGCTACAGCTATTTGGACCGAGAAAGCGACAATTTCCCCATTAATTTGAGCGAAGATGAAAGATTCATTGATGAGGACATTTAGAGTGAAGTACTAGAAGAAAAAAAAAGGCGACGGCTCCAGGCGTTTCAGATGTAATTAGACACATTTACTCGGATACTTCTGGAATATCCCCTATCTGCTTATTGTTTCAACAGTGTTTTAGTGAGATTGTAAAGTCATTCCTGAAAGTCGGATGGCCGCGGTGAACGCCAGTGTCTCTGAGAGAAGCCGAGGAGCCAAGATCACAGCGGCCCTTTTGAGCTGCAGGGTGAGGTCCCATAATCCACTGAAGTCTCTGGTAAGAGCCGACTTAATATCACAATTTTCCCATTCAAAAACTCGCTGGTTGACGTCGAGAAACATGTGGCTTGACCGCTCTGTGTTAAAGCTTCACAACAAACAAAGAAACACCGGCTGTGTTTCGATGCTAAAGGCAGCTGCAATCCACCAACAGCATTCTTCTTTGACGTCTCCATTATTAATTGAACAAATTGCAAAAGATTCAGCAACACAGATGTCCAAAATACCGTGTAATTATGCGATGAAAAGAGACGACTTTTAGCCGTAAGTGGTGCTGGGCTAATATGTCCGCTGCAACCCGAGACGTCACAAGCATGCATTATCATTTTGCGACGTTTCCAACAAGAAAACTCTGCAGGAAGTTTAAAATTGCAATTTAGTAAACTAAAAAGGCCGTATTGGCATGTGTTGCAATGTTAATATTTCATCATTGATATATAAGCTATCAGACTGCGTGGTCGGTAGTAGTGGCTTTCAGTAGGCCTTTAAAGGGAAACTACACTTTTTGGGGGGATTTTGCCTATCGTTCTCAATCATGATGGCAGATATGACGACGGATGGATTTTTTTTTTTTTAAATGCATTCTAAATATTAAGCATTCAGTGATGTCCGACTTCAATGATTACCTCTCAAAATACCATAATTTATGTCAGTGGTTCTCAACCTTTTTTCAGTGATGTACCCCTATGTTAATTATTTTAATTCAAGTACCCCCTAATCAGAGCAAAGCATTTTTTGGTTGAAAAAAAAGAGATAAATAAGTAAAATACAGCACTATGTCATCAGTTTCTGATTTATTAAATTCTATAACAGTGCAAAATATTGCTCATTTGTAGTGGTCTTTCTTGTACTATTTGGGAAAAAAGATGTAAAAATAACTAAAAACTTGTTGAAAAATAAACAAGTGGTTCAATTATAAATAAAGATTTCTACACATAGAAGTAATCATCAACTTAAAGTGCCCTCTTTGGGGATTGTAATAGAGATCCATCTGGATTCATCAACTTAATTCTGAACATTTCTTCACAAAAAAATACATCTTTAACATCAATATTTATGGAACATTTCCACAAAAAAGTATCCGTCAACACTGAATATTGCATTTCTTTTCACACTTTATGAATTTACTTTCATATATTGTTGGAGTATTTTTCAATGAATATATCTATAAAGGATTTTGAATTGTTGCTATTTTTAGAATATTTAAAAAAATATCATGTACCCCTTGGGATACCTTCAAGTACCCCCATTTGAGAACCACTGGTCTATAGGTCCGTAAGATATATAGATATCTAATGTATTCATACATTGTTTATGTAGGATATATGCAAGTATATACAACCTAATCATATTGTTTATTCAACTTCAAAATAGCTGACTGTTTTTCCCTTTCTCTGGGATTATATTCCCAGTTTTGATCTCAGATGTCTGGTCACTTATAGCATATAAGAATATTCTATTACTGTTAAGCACATTATGAACACGTCAAGACATGTGTCTTTTATCATAGTTACACGAATGACAAAAAAAAACGAGTGAATATAAGTGGAATTCAGTGAGTTAATATGAAATAAATGCGCTGACAGTTCATTGCTCCTGACAAAGGAATTGCCCTGAGTGGAGCTGATCACCACTCCAAGATGGCGGGCCCCGCATCTCGTTTGCGGCAATAGGCAGTAGCACTCCATGCTGCGTCTACTTATAAGATGTCTATGGTTCTAACGTTAGCAGTGAGTTTACAGCCTCACTGATTTAACTACACGGCAAATAAAAGTCACGTTTCTCAGCCAATAAACGTTAGCTTACATTCAAAACGTATCCTTCTTCGTGCAACTTCAAATGTCGAACGAAGTTGTAAATTGATGCGTCTCCGTCTGTAATCTTCCAACCGCATGTTTTGCATACGGCAATTCCTGTTTTGTTGACCAAGTCGTAGTTTTAATACCCGAACGAAATACTTTATGGCATAATTTTCTTCACGTATTCTTCTGTTGTTTGAAAGCTCTTCTCCGTTGGTTTTCCTGCAATTTGATTGGATGAATGCTGCGTGACGAACACCAGAGGTGGGTAGAGTAGCCAGAAATTGTACTCAAGTAAGAGTATTGTTACTTTAGAGATTTATTCCTCAAGTAAAAGTAAGGAGTAGTCACCCAAATATTTACTTGAGTAAAAGTAAAAAGTATGTTGTGAAAAAACTACTCAAGTACTGAGTAACTGATGAGTAACCTGTTCGTTTAATAATTACGGCAACAAATAATGCACAAAAACATAAAAATAGCAATGAGCAAATTCATAGCCAGGAATATCTCTTAAGCAACTAAAACAATAATATATATTAAATAATAATACATTAAAATAAAAAATTAAGGCAAATTGAGCCACAATAACTTAACAGCACCATAGGCTCAGTAGGCATTTATTGATTGATTGATTGAAACTTGTATTAGTAGATTGCACAGTACAGTACATATTCTGTACAATTGACCACTAAATGGTAACACCCCAATAAGTTTTTCAACGTTAATCCATTACTTAATAAATGACCAAGTCGAGGTGATCTACCATATATACATACACACACATATCATATATATATATATATATATATATATATATATATATATATATATATATATATACAGTATATAATTTATAGTTTTTTATTTTGCCGTTTTTGTTGACATGTTAAAGGTGTTTTAATGAACATACATGCATGTTTAACATATAGATTCCTATCTTTCATGAAGACAAGAATATAAGTTGGTGTATTACCTGATTCTGATCACTTGCATTGATTGGAATCAGACAGTATAGTGCTGATAATGTCCACATTTTCAAATGGAAGAGAAAAAAAGTTCCTCTTTTTTGTCTAATACCACATGAAAGTCATTGGTTTTTGGCATCTTATTTGTCCAGCTTCCATATTCGTTTTTATACACTTTACAAGAAATACATTGGCGGCAAACACCGTAGCTTGCTAGCTTGTTTGCGCTGGCTTTGGGAGACTCTTATTTTGTTAGCGCAGGCGCGATGGAGCGGCGCTTTTATTGTGAAGACAGGAACTGTGCGATCAGTCTTTAGGCTTTTGACGGGAAGTACGGTTGAAATAAAAAGTGTCTTTTTTCCTTTACACTTTTGATTGATTGATTGATTGAAACTTTTATTAGTAGATTGCACAGTACAGTACATATTCCGTACAATTGACCACTAAATGGTTACACCCGAATAAGTTTTTCAGATTTTTTAGGTCGGATTCGACGTGTGACGGTCATGTGACCGCCTGGTTTTGTTTGATTGGTCCAATGTCACCAGTGACTGCATTTGATTGGTGAAACGCAGGCATGCCTCGTTCCTACTTTGAATGCGTGTCTGACAAAATCAAAACAAACAAAACGTGCATTAACAGATCGATAAAAACAAAGTAGCGAGTAACGAGCTGAATGTAGATAAATGGAACGGAGTAAAAATAGTATTTCTTCTCTATAAATATACTCAAGTAAAAGTATGTTGCATAAAAACTACTCTTAGAAGTACAATTTATCCCAAAAGTTACTCAAGTAGATGTAACGGAGTAAATGTAGCGCGTTACTACCCACCTCTGCCGACCCACACCGTGTTTAATGTAACTTAGATATTGGGTTTCACTATGTAAAGCGCTTTGAGTCACTCGAGAAAAGTGCTATATAAATATAATTCACTTCATGATCATGATTAAAGATAGAAACTTTTTAATTGATTGACGTTTCCTTAATAGCTAAAAGTATGGAGTGAGGTTCTAGTCAAAGTCTGAGTCTCAGATTATGTAAGTTCTTATTTTTTCCAGCTTTTTAATATGGTTGTTAGTCCATTTCATTGTGACGAGTACCACATAAGATAGGTTTAATTGCTGATGCTTTTAATTGATTTTTAATGCGCCAGAAAATAACCATGCTACTGAGCATTGATGCACATCAACAGTGTACAAAACTGGTTATTTTCTGGCGCATTTAAAAATCAATTAAAACGCATCAGCAATTAAAACCTATCTTATGTGGTACTGTCAAAATGAAAATGGCTAAAAACATATTAAAAGTGGAAAAAAAATAAAGAAATTACATATCTGAACTCAGAATTTGTAGAACCCACTCCCATACTTTTAGATATTAAGGGAAAGTAAATAAAAAAAAAAGTTTTATCTTTAATCATGATCATGAAGTGAATTATATTTATATAGCACTTTTCTCGAGTGACTCAAAGCGCTTTACATAGTGAAACCCAATATCTAAGTTACATTAAAACCGGTGTGGGTGGCACTGGGAACAGGTGGGTAAAGTGTCTTGCCCAAGGACACAACGGCAGTGACTAGGATGGCGGAAGAGGCGATCGAACCTGGAACCCTCAAGTTGCTGGCACGGCCATTCTACCCACCGAGCTATACCGCCTATAGTGAAGACTGGGAGATCATAGCAGAAGTGCTAGTGAAGACTAGTAGATCGTAGTACAAGTATTAGTGAAGACTGGGAGATCATAGCACAAGTACTAGTGAAGACTGAGAGATCGTAGTACAAGTACTATTGAAGACTGGGAGATCGTAGTACAAGTATTAGTGAAGACTGGGAGATCGTAGTACAAGTACTAGTGAAGACTGGGAGATCGTAGTACAAGTATTAGTGAAGACTGGAAGGTCATAGCACAAGTACTAGTGAAGACTGAAAGATCGTAGTACAAGTACTAGTGAAGACTGGGAGATCGTAGTACAAGTATTAGTGAAGACTAGGAGATCGTAGTACAAGTACTAGTGAGGACTGGGAAATCGTAGTACAAGTACTAGTGAAGACTGGGAGATCGTAGTACAAGTATTAGTGAAGACTGGGAGATCATAGTACAAGTATTAGTTAAGACTGGGAGATCCTAGTTCAAGTACTAGTGAAGACTGGGATATCGTGGTTCAAGTATGAGTGAAGACTGGGAGATCATAGTACAAGTACTAATGAGGACTGGGAAATCGTAGTACAAGTATTAGTGAAGACTGGGAGATCGTAGTTCAAGTACTAGTGAGGACTGGGAGATCATAGTACAAGTACTAGTGAACACTGGGAGATAATATTACAAGTACTAGTGAAGACTGGGAGTTCATAGTACAAGTACTAGTGAAGACATAGAGATCATAGTACAAGTATTAGTGAAGACTGGGAGATCCTAGTTCAAGTACTAGTGAAGACTGGGATATCGTGGTTCAAGTATTAGTGAAGACTGGGAGATCGTAGTACAAGTACTAGTGAGGACTGGGAAATCATAGTACAAGTATTAGTGAAGACTGGGAGATCATAGTACAAGTACTAGTGAAGACTGGGAGATAATATTACAAGTACTAGTGAAGATTGGGAGTTCATAGTACAAGTACTAGTGAAGACTGGGAGATCGTAGTACAAGTACTAGTGAAGACTGGGAGATCCTAGTTCAAGTACTAGTGAAAACTGGGAGATTGTTGTACAAGTACTAGTGAAGACTGGGAGATCATAGTACAAGTACTAGTGAAGACTGGGGATCATAGTACAAGTACTAGTAAAGATCCGGGGATCGTAGTACAAGTATTAGTAAAGACTGGGAGATCATAGTACAAGTACTAGTGAAGACTGGGAGATCCTAGTTCAAGTGTTAGTGAAGACTAGGAGATCATAGTACAAGTACTAGTAAAGATCCGGTGAACGTAGCACAAGTATTAGTAAAGCCTGGGAAATCATAGTTCAAGTACTAGTGAAGACTGGGAGATCCTAGTTCAAGTATTAGTGAAGACTGGGATATCGTGGTTCAAGTATTAGTGAGGACTGGGAGATCGTAGTACAAGTACTAGTGATTTCTGGTTATGTTAGGCCAGCAGCCTATCATAACCCTGACGACTCACCACTGAGTAAACGTAAATAAACAACAGTTTACAAGAAAACTCCACTATTTTGCCAATAAAAAAACATTCAAAAATTGCCAACAACACTCCATTTACATTTCAGGACTTGAATATTAACCAAGTATTCATGATGTTTTTAGTATAAGCGCTAACACTGACAAACTATTATAGGTCGTGTGCCTATGTTTAAATCATTGAGTTTTCTGCTGCTTTCTCGCTCCTCTGTAAGTGTATTCTCGATCGTAAATCATGCCTTTCACCTGGATATGAGACGTCTGAGTAGGTAATCCGACAAGTTGGGACACTTTGACAGCCATTTAGAACCTGAAACTAGCGAGGACGACACAAAAAGACACTTGGTCCCTTTCTACCCCAACCCACCCTGTTTCTAGGAGAGGATTAGATAGATAGATAGATAGATAGATAGATAGATAGATAGATAGATAGTACTTTTTTGATTCCTTCAGGAGAGCTCCTACAGGAAAATTTAAATTCCAGCAGCAGTGTACAGAATTGATATCGAATTTAAAAAGTAAAAAGTAAATAATGGGGTTATGAATGGAAACAAAATAGAAAAAAATATTACAATAAGAATAAAAATAAAAAGCAACAATGAGAATAAAAATATAGCACTAAAATATTTTGAGATTATGAGACATTTGTCACCAAAATGGGAACATATGAACGTCCCGGCAGTCGGCATGCTAATGACAGCAGACATTGTACAGTAAGTGATGTTTTATTATGTTTATTGTCTCTCATAAAGTCTGCAGTGAGTAGAAATCAGTGATGGAAAAAAAAAACCCAAAACAAACATGATGTGTTTTTTTAATTAAGTATGCGTAAAATGATAAAAATACGTAAATATTAAAAGTTATTATAAATGTGCCTGTTACTACATTACATATATACTTACTTCATGTACATAACACCTCAATAGAGGTGTTTGGATGTTTTAAAGGCCTACTGAAACCCACCTCTACCGACCACACAGCACCGTTCCCAGCTATAAATCGATTGTTTCCATCGCATAATTCCACAATATTCTGGACATCTGTGTTGCTGAATCTTTTGCAATTTGTTCAATAAATAATGGAGACGTCAAAGAAGAAAGCTGTAGGTGGGAAGCGGTGTATTGCGGCCGCCTTTAGCAACACAAACACAGCCGGTGTTTCATTGTTTACATTCCCGAAAGATGACGGTGAAGCTTTACTATGGAACCGAGCGGTCAAGCGAACACGGTTGGATTGGACCACACACACAAAGTACAGTGTATTATGCAGCGATCATTTCGAAATATCGTGTTTCGAAGAGGGTCCCTTGCGAATTGCAAAGATGGGCATTGCCACCACCCTGAAGAAAGGTGCAGGGCCGAGCTTCAGGTTGTACAGGTATGACCATATAATCTCACTAAAACACTGGTAACACAATAAGCAGATCAGGGATTTTCCAGAATTATCCTAGTAAATTTGTCTAATAGCATCTGAATCGCTCCCACTGTATGTCTTTTTTTTCTCCTAGTCCTTCACTCTCACTTTCCTCATCCACGAATCTTTCATCCTCGCTCAAATTAATGGGGAAATCATCGCTTTCTCGGTCCGAATCGCTCTAGCAGCTGGTGGCCATGATTGTAAACAATGTTCAGATGTGAGGAGCTCCACAACCCGTGACGTCACGCGCACATCGTCTACTATTTCCGTTACAGGCAAGGCTTTTTTATCAGCACCAAAAGTTGCAAACTTTATCGTCGATGTTCTCTACTAAATCCTTTCAGCAAAAATAAGGCTAATATGGCGAAATGATCAAGTATGACACATAGAATGGACCTGCTATCCCCGTTTAAATAAGAAAATCTCATTTCAGTAGGCCTTTAAGGCACTATATAGAACTCAACAGCTCCGTTTTAAGCATACTTTTGATCGAATTTATTTAATATTTAGAATGCATAAAAAAAAAAAAATCCATCTCTCGTCGTGTCTTTAATATTAATTTTGAACTGTGGGCAAAATTCCCCCCAAAAAGTGCAGTTCCCTTTTAAAAAAAATGCACATTACATACTGTATACTAGGATTATCAAAAGTAACAATACTCTGTTACAGGTCGATACCAACACGCAAAACAATACAAACCCTGCTTTTGTAAATGTAATGGAAGAGTGGTTAAGTGTGGCCAGGGCCGTCGAGGCTGAGGGGAAGTTAGGGCACCCCCGCCCAACCCGCACAATACTGAACCACTCTCACTCACACTACTGAAATCCTCCCACACACACTACTGAAATGATTTCTCTCACACACACTACTCAAATTCTCTTACACACACTTCATTTTTTTTCCTTTCACACACACACAACTGATTTTTTTTCTCTTTCACGTATACTACTGAATTATTTTCCTCTCACACACACTACTGGTGCTCTCACACACATAACTGAAATCCTCTCACACACACTACTCTCAGAATAATTGTATGTGAGTTGTCACAAAAGTTTTTGTTCTCGTTGAGCAGACATAAGTTGTCTTTGATTTTACCAAGCAAAAGGCTTGTAAAACTCCACTGTGTATGATGGGAAGCGACATGAAGGTGTCGGTTTCTTTGCTCTATTGTAGTCCACAGGAAGATTTTGTCTTGACCCGAGGTCTAAAAAGCGTAGAGGAAGCAGGGTCTGACGCCAGCTCCAGGCATTTTTTCTTTAAACTGTTTTGTGACCAAGGGCAACAGCTTTTTACGACCCCCTCTCCCCTTAGAAGCAGCTGTTGCCATGAAATCAGGGAAAGTCCAAATAAAAGAGGATGAGTGCAATCCTTTCGTCAGAGTGTGGTGGAAGACTTTACAAGAGTGCAGCCCGGACGTTTCTCCTCATTGAGCTAAATTGAACCCGGTCTCTGTTTGATTCCTTGCTTCTTGTCTGTTTAATAGATGTTATCTGTGTTTGAACCTGACAACTACTGACATTTGTTCCTCTCACCCAGACTACTGAAAACCTTTCACACACACTACTGAAATCCTGTCACACACACGACTGTCAGAATAATTGTATGTAAGTTATCACAAAACTTTCTATTCCCGGCGAGCGGACAAAAGCTGTCTTTGATCTTACCAAGCAAAAGGCTTGTAAAACTCCACTGTGTACGATGGGAAACGACATGAAGGTGTCGGTTTCTTTGCTCTATTATAGTCCACAGGAAGATTTTGTCTTGACCCGAGATCTAAAAAGCGTAGAGGAAGCAGGGTCTGACGCCAGCTCCAGGCATTTTTTCTTTAAACTGTTTTCTAACCAAGGGCAGCAGCTTTTTACAACCCCCTCTCCCCTTAGAAACAGCTCTTGCCATGAAATCAGGGAAAGTCCATATAAAAGAGGATGAGTGAAATCCTTTCTTCAGAGCGTGGTGGAAGACTGTACAAGAGTTCAGCCCAGACGTTTCTCCTCATTGAGCTAAATTGAACCCGGTCTCTGTTTAATTCCTTCCTTCTTGTCTGTTTAATAGATGTCATCGGTGTTTGAACCTGACCACTACTGACATTTGTTCCTCTCACCCAGACTACTGAAAACCTCTCACACACACGACTGAAATCCTGTCACACACACTACTGTCAGAATAATTGTATGTAAGTTATCACAAAACTTTCTATTCCCGGCGAGCAGACAAAAGCTGTCTTTGATCTTACCAAGCAAAAGGCTTGTAAAACTCCACTGTGTACGATGGGAAACGGCATGAAGGTGTCGGTTTATTTGATCAATTGTGTTCCACAAGAACATTTTTGTCTTGACCCAAGATCTAAAAAGCGTAGAGGAAGCAGGGCCTGACGCCAGCTCCAGGCATTTTTTCTTTAAACTGATTGTGACCAAGGGCATCAGCTTTTTACGACCCCCTTAACCCTTAGAAACAGCTGTTGCCATGAATTCAGGGAAAGTCCATATAAAAGAGGATGCGTGTAATCCTTTCGTCAGAGCGTGGCGGAAGACTGTACAAGAGTGCAACCCGGATGTTTCTCCTCATTGAGCTAAATTGAACCCGGTCTCTGTTTAATTCCTTGCTTCTTGTCTGTTTAATAGATGTCATCGGTGTTTGAACTTGACAACTACTGAAATTTCTTCCTCTCACCCAGACTACTGAAAACCTCTCACACACACTACTGAAATCCTGTCACACACACGACTGTCAGAATAATTGTATGTAAGTTATCACAAAACTTTCTATTCCCGGCGAGCAGACAAAAGCTGTCTTTGATCTTACCAAGCAAAAGGCTTGTAAAACTCCACTGTGTACGATGGGAAACGGCATGAAGGTGTCGGTTTCTTTGATCTATTGTAATCCACAGGAAACTCTTGTCTTGACCCAAGATCTAAAAAGAGTAGAGGAAGCAGGGCCTGACGCCAGCTCCAGGCATTTTTTCTTTAAACTGTTTTGTGACCAAGGGCAACAGCTTTTTACGACCACCTCTCCCCTTAGAAACAGCTGTTGCCATGAAATCAGGGAAAGTCCAAATAAAAGAGGATGAGTGAAATCCTTTCGTCAGAGCATGGTGGAAGACTGTACAAGAGTGCAGCCCGGACGTTTCTCCTCATTGAGCTAAATTGAACCCGGTCTCTGTTTAATTCCTTCCTTCTTGTCTGTTTAATAGATGCCATCGGTGTTTGAACCTGACAACTACTGACATTTGTTCCTCTCACCCAAACTACTGAAAACCTCTCACACACACTACTGAAATCCTGTCACACACACTACTGTCAGAATAGTTATATGTAAGTTATCACAGGATTAATCTTAGATTTAGACTTGGACAAAATGTATTGATCCACAGGGGAAATTGTTCCACACAGTAGCTCAGGATAAGGATGGAAAGGACAATGCACACAAAGGCACAAAAATAGGTCGAAAACAAAAGGTATAAACTGGACTAAAAATGGACCATAGTAGCAATATAAAATATAACATATATGTAATATAATCACAGGAGATTACTCGCTTGCATAGTGAATGCATGTCATTTATTTGCCAAAAACTTGGTAACAGTTTTATCTGAATTATTTCAGACTGTATTTTGGTGCAGAGGTGCAGATAATTGCTCGACTTAAACGCCAAATGTTCCATTATCTCTTTTTACTTAAGTTTAAATTTTTGGTAAAGTACTTTCAATATTTAATGCTACTTTATGGAATATACCATTTTTTTTAATACATTTTTATTTCTATGCCTATCAAATGGCAGACATCAATCTATTGAGTTCTGATAAATGTCAAATGTTCGAACAATACGGTATTTAGCGTTTTTAGAGTTGATATATTACATCTTTGAGGTTAAAAAAGTATTATTAAAACGTAATAGCCTATAAATGGCTTTTATTAGTATTATCAAATGTTTATTAGTATTATCAAACGTAATAGCCTATAAATGGCAGTGACATATAGATAGATAGATAGATAGATAGATAGATAGTACTTTATTGATTCCTTCAGGAGAGTTCCTTTAGGAAAATTAAAATTCCAGCAGCAGTGTACAGAGTTGAGATCAATTTAAATAAAAGTAAAAAGTAAATAATGGGGGTTTAAATGGAAACAAAATAGAGAAATATTACAATAAGAATAAAAACTAAAACGCAACAATGGGAATAACAATATAACAGTAAAATAAGAATATAACAAGACAAAGTAGGCAGTAGTGACCATGTTATGAAAACGTATTGCACTGTTATTGTTTTGCATCCCCTGTACTCCTAATACCCCCGGCCCCCCGTCCCAGAGAGGAGTTGTACAGTCTAATGGCGTGTGGGACAAAGGATTTTTTGAGTCTATTAGTCCTGCACTTGGGATGAAGCAGTCTGCTTCATATGCGGTCCTCTCCAAGGTTTCTCATAGTCATCATTGTCACCGACGTCCCACTGGGTGTGAATTTTCCTTGCCCTTAAGTGGGCCTACCGAGGATGTCGTGGTGGTTTGTGTTGTGGTTTGCGCAGCCCGTTGAGACACTAGTGATTTCGGGCTATATAAGTAATCATTGATTGATTGATTGATTGACTGATTATTGTGGCGTTTTAATGCCATCTGAATTTTTTATGCTACAAAAAAGACAATGAATGAACACGGGACAACACTGTGTACTGTACTTGGACGTTTTGATTGATTGATTGATACTTTTATTAGTAGATTGCACAGTACAGTACATATTCCGTACAATTGACCACTAAATGGTAACACCCCAATAAGTTTTTCAACTTGTTTAAGTCGGGGTCCACGTTAATCAATTCACGTATCCTCGCTCATCCATGCGGACTGGACACTGGCCGAGAGTGGAGTCGGCTGTCTTGGTTGCTTTGTTGGGTCTGCTCCTGTCTCTGGCCATGCTCCCTCCACCCCGGCGGACGATGGCGTGGAACACCGCAGAGGCCACCACAGTGGATATGTTTCTTTTACTTTTTATTCATAGCTGTATGTAGAAGTGTCTAGTTGTATCTGCTGCTTTAATGTCTTTAATGTCCTCTGTGTTCTTTGATGTTTGATGTTTCCCTCTTACATATGTGTTCTATTGCTATGAGTTGTTTTTTCCCTTGGCCTCAGTCTGCACCCCCTCTCCAGGGCTAAGACCGATTTTTTTAAATTTTATTTTAATCTTCTATTTTTTTCTCCCTTCCCCCCCCCCCACCTTGTTTCCCTGTATCTCATCTTCTTGGTAAGGGGCGCTGGAAGCCGGCAGACCCGTCAGCGATCCTGTTCTGTCTCCCTGTAATGTTTGTCTGATCTTGAATGGGATTGTGCTGAAAATTTAAATTTGCCTGACGGAATAAATAAAGTACTATCTAGTCTAATCTAATCTAATCTACTGTCGTGTTTGTTATTTTCTACATACATGTGATTGTTTATTTGTGTTAATGTTAGCAGTATTATCGCTAATGATGATAATAAGTGTAATTTATTTATTGAAGTTCGAACGATAGATGACTTAATGTTGATATTTATGTGCGCACATTGATTGAACTCCGGGTCCTGTGTTTACGTAGGCCAGGTCCCTAAGTCTTGGATGGCGAGCTGTAGGTAGACCTCGAGCCCAAGCCCGAGGATCTCCACCTCCTCAACCCCTGAACTCCATCAGCTCTGGTCGGGCCGGGTAAGCGGCTTATAGCCGAACCCCTTGCCTTGCACTTCATTGCTCTGCGGACTTCTGCACTACCTTATACACAACCTGTCCATAAACTGAACTTTCACCAAAAACTGCCATATCCAGAACGCCAACCCGTGTGGCCGTATGAACTGCCAATGCACATATGGACTGCGATCAGTCTCATATGGCTCCTATAAACTTGAAGAACTTTTGATGTTACTTTTTATGAATTACCTGAACTAAACCAACACTGTTTGTTGAGATTCCTTTTTGGGGTTTTTTCTTTTGTTTTAAGTGGCCATTCCTATTAATGTTTGTCCACTAGTTGTTGCACTGTACATCAATCAATGTTTACTTATATAGCCCTAAATCACTAGTGTCTCAAAGGGCTGCACAAACCACTACGACATCCTCGGTAGGCCCACATAAGGGCAAGGAAAACGGTGACAATGATGACTATGAGAACCTTGGAGAGGAGGAAAGCAATGGATGTCGAGCGGGTCTAACATGATACTGTGAAAGTTCAATCCACAATGGATCCAACACAGTCACGAGAGTCCAGTCCAAAGCGGATCCAACACAGCAGCGAGAGTCCCGTTCACAGCGGAGCCAGCAGGAAACCATCCCAAGCGGAGGCGGATCAGCAGCGCAGAGATGTCCCCAGCCGATACACAGGCAAGCAGTACATGGCCACCGGATCGGACCGGACCCCCTCCACAAGGGAGAGTGGGACATAGAAGAAAAAGAAAAGAAACGGCAGATCAACTGGTCTAAAAAGGGAGTTTAAAAAACGCCAGTATCATTTAAAGTATTTAATTGTGTCTGTCCTACTATCTCCGAGTCGTAATCTAGACTTCTGATTAGCCCAAATATTGAGAACTTCGACTATACTCGCTAAAGCACCTGCTAAAACAGACCGGAATGGAATTTTACATTTTTCTATGAACGATAAAACACTGAATATTGACAAAAATATGAACGTCACACCCCGTTTCGATAGACATATTTTACAATCAAGAGAAAAGCAACAAAAATGCAACAAACAGTGAAATATGAACGCAAAAGGTACAAAACAAACCCGCCTACAATCTGATATATCTGATATATCACTAAGATTTAGAACTTTGTTGTGAAAATCTCCTTCCGTGTCTGTGGAAACGCTTCCCGCCCACACTGCTTGGTGCCTCGTCTGAGCTGCTGTGACGTAGATTACCGTAGTAACTAATTAGATGACCAATGTAACTAATTAGATTACCATAGTGTGGAGAGGCAGAGCCGACGGTCCGACAGAGCGGCGGGGCACGCTGGAGGAGGAGGGAGACGAGAAACACCACAAGCAGCAGCGCGTGCAAGAAGAAAGAGAGCGACAGCGAGAGGCAGACGCAAGCGACGTGGACGGCTGAAAAGCAACCCGCGAAAGACTGTTCTTATTTTGAAAAATAAAAAAGTCTACACCTGCGAGCAATGTCCTTCCTTGCTGGTCCATGGAACCCGCACGACGGCATGAATCCGTCACATTTTCCCCCCGCGTCGCTTTTCAACCGTCCACGTCGCTTGCGTCCGCCTCTCGCTGTCGCTCTCCTTCTTCTTGCATGCGCTGCTGCTTGTGGTGTCTTTCATCTCTCTCCTCCTCCCCCTTTTATACATCGAGAGGAGATACATTAATTGTGTCCAGGTGCGCGATCCACGCACCTGATCTCGCTTGTGGCGTCGCTCCCGGCACGCCCTGCCGCTCTGTCGGACCGTCGGCTCCGCCTTTCCACACATAGTAACTAATTAGATTATTCTTTACGCTCATTAGAAAACATCATAATGGGAGCTACATTTTCCATCTTGAAGGTCTAAAAAAAATATTTGGGAATGTCCGGCGGGCCAGATTGAAAAGCTTAACGGGCCGAATGTGGCCCGCTGGCCCTAATTTGTCCAGGTCTGGTCTGGATCTTTCTGTCAGGCTCAAGTGCAACGGGACCCTAAAATACAGAGTACAGCAGAAGGCATGCAGGTACAAGTATATTTATTGGCAACAGGGAAGTCGACAACAAACAATTACAGACCACAGTAAAATGATCCGGCCCTGTTCAACGGAAACTGCTGGCATATAGAGCAGCCTGATTGGCAACGGGGAACAGGTGTGTCTCGAGTGCCAATCAGAGACAGGTGCGGTAGGCAGGGCTCAGGACAGCGTTGCAGTGACAGGATATAGACACCAAAATAAGAGCACTCGACAGGAACAGACACAGTTGATACCAAAACCAAAATAGTCTTGAACGCTCATGCCATTTATTTAATGAATCAGGCCCAATTTGTTCAGAACATGCATTTTGGAAATGAGCAGCACAACTCTTTTCCTGAGTCCATGTAAAATCTGCCACAGGGTTCCTGCTCCAATGTTTGTTTTTGACTTATGATAAATTAGGTACTTATCAGCAACAAGGGAGTAACCAGACGGATTGGCAATTTTATAGGTTAGTGATTTAAGCGAGGAGGATGTGAAAGAAACATAAACAGACAAGTTCCTAATACTGCTCACCGCACACTACCGTGGAATTCCATTCTTTTATCACAAGTTGCCCAAAAAAATTTTAGCAAACGTTGCTTGTGTCAGACGGCTGAAGAACCACACACATTCCGAAGTGTCTGCAACCTTTTTCTAATACTTGCTTACCAGTGATTTAACGTTATGAAAATTTCAGATCACGGTTATTGTGGCCAAAATTTCAGTTATAGTTATTATTGCAGCATTGATGACTAAAATGTTTTAAACAAGTTCTTATTTTAATTACAACGTTAAATAAAAAGACAAATTTGTTGTGTTTTTAGTCCTCGGCGAGGAACACCTGCTCGCAATTAGCACACCGGTATTTAGGCTCGTCACTGTCAGCTTGGGCTTCCTGGTTATTTTCCCCAGAACTCCTGTCGTGCATGCACCTGCTTCACCAGACCTGGAATGTTTTGGCTACTTTGTCCTGAATTCCCTAACCTCCTGTGTGTTTATCTCCTCGTCACCCTGAGGTAAAAGGATTATTTTTGTTGGACTCTTGCCCCGCTCAGTGTGCCTTGGCCCTTTCTCCTGCCAACCTCTGAGGAACCTATTTTGTCCAGATTTCATGGTGTGCTTTTCTGCCCCATCGCCCTTAGTTATCCCTTTTTGTCTAATTACATTTTTTTCATTTTTGTAAATCCACCTTGTCTCCCATCTCTGCATCCTGGGGTCACCCCCACTTGACCAAGACCTTAACAAAATTGTTAGAAAGACCATTTTTTTGAATGTTTTGCATACTTCACTGACAGTGTTTTAGAGTTAAAAATGTATCTAAACCCTAGGGGTTCAGCGAGTCGGTCTCAGGGGTTTGGCGGAGCCTCCATTGCGGAAGGTCAAGACACACCCAACTCATCGTGTAAACAAAACTTCTCCCTATCGGCGTATTATGGATACCCCCAAACACTGTTCTCTCTTTTTTTCCCATCTGATTTATAGGTGTGTAATTTGTTGTGGTTCATGCACAGTTCATTTTGTGCACCGGTAAAAAACATAACTTTTTCTTGAATTTGAAAGAAATAATACATTTATTATGTACTAAAGAAGGGGATCAGTGAATGCGCATATGAAACTGGTGGGGTTCCATACCTCCAACAAGGTTAAGAACCACTGAGCTAAATGAAAAGTGCATAACAAATAAAATCCAATATTATTTATTATTTCTAGCGGGCGTTGCGGCGTCCTACTCTGTTCAACGGTCATTAAACACAACAATTTTTGGCCCAAGATCAAATTATATTTCGAGTCCCGATTCAATATTTTGATAATTGATTATTATGCCTGAATGCTCCAATGCTGAAGTTGAACTGAAATCCGAGAATTTTTTTTTAGAATTGTTGAAGTAAAGCACAATTCATGAACAGGCCGAGTATTTTGAAGTTGAAACAGTTTGAATCAGATGAAAAACGTGGGAGTTGTGGAACTTTGAAGAATGTCCTATTCATTTCAATGGGAATTTCCCCCAAAATTGGGAATTTCTGGAAAAGTGGGAACAAAATTTTAAATAGTAAAATACTTGAATGGGCTGAATGAGTTGAAATGGTTGGTGTTGAAACCGGTGGAGAAATGTTGAAGTAGTAACTTGTTGAATTGAGAAATGGTATTAAGGAATTTCGAGAAAACATAATTTTTCCAGTTAAAAAAAAAATTGTTTTTTTGTCCTAATTTAGAGGGATGTTTTGACGGTGGAACAGCTGAAATGCGTTGAAAAATGTGGGAGGAGTAGTCGCCAGAAATAAGGTTGGAAATAGGGCTTGGAAAAACCAGGAACTCTGGAAAATCCTGGACTTCGTTTGAACTTGGAAAAAAAAGGTAGTTTGAATTTCCAGGATGATGGTTTGAATCGGTTGTAAAACGTGGATGTTCGAAAAATGGCCGATTCTTTATTTTTTTTTTTGCAAATAATCATTAACTTTGGAATTTGATGCCAGCAACACGTGACAAAGAAGTTGGGAAAGGTGGCAATAAACACTGATAAAGTTGAGGAATGCTCATCAAACACTTATTTGGAACATCCCACAGGTGTGCAGGCTAAGTGGGAACAGGTGGGGGCCATGATTAGATGGGGCGAGGTACACCCCTTTTGTCCACAACTGCGTGAGCAAATAGTCAAACAGTTTAAGAACAAAGTTTCTCAAAGTGCAATTGCAAGAAATGTAGGGATTTCAACATATACGCTCCATAATATCATCAAAAGGTTCAGAGAATCTGGAGAAATCCCTCCACGTAAGCGGCATGGCCGGAAACCAACATTGAATGACCGTGACCTTCAATCCCTCAGACGGCACCGTATCAAAAACCGACAACAATGTCTAAAGGATATCACCACATGGGCTCAGGAACACTTCAGAAAACCCATCCCTCCATCCATTTTCTACCGCTTATTCCCTTTTGGGGTCACGGGGGGCGCTGGTGCCTATCTCAGCTACAATCAGGCGTAAGGCGGAGTAAACCCTGGACAAGTCGCCACCTCATCGCAGGGCCAACACAGATAGACAGACAACATTCACACTCACATTCACACACCAGGGCCTTCAGAAACCACTGTCATTAAATACAGTTTGTCGCTACATCCGTAAGTGCAAGTTAAAGCTCTACTATGCAAAGCGAAAGCAATTAATCAACAACATCGAGAAACGCAGTCGGCTTCTCCGGGCCTGAGATCATCTAAGATGGACTGATGCAGAGTGGAAAAGTGTTCTGTGGTCTGACGAGTCCACATTTCAAATTGTTTTTGGAAATATTCGACATTGTGTCATCCGGACCAAAGGGGAAGCGAACCGTCTAGACTGTTATTGACGCAAAGTTCAGAAGCCAGCATCTGTGATGGTATGGTGTTTCTACACAATAACTCAGAAATGTAGCACTAGTGAGCAGTAGAGAATATGAAGTGATTTTTGGTCTCGAACATGTTTAGTTGATTCATTATTGACGTGTTTCTTGCCACTTTATGTTATATATTCTATATGAGGTTTCCAGTTCATTTCCTCATCTAATAATATTTTATTAGAGCATATCAAAACACGAATTGGTATGTCAGACTCAGCCCTGTCTTGGTTTAACTCTTATCTTACTGATAGGATGCAGTGTGTCTCCCATAACAGTGTGACCTCGGACTATGTTAAGGTAACGTGTGGAGTTCACCAGGGTTCGGTCCTTGGCCCTGTACTCTTCAGCATCTACATGCTGCCGCTAGGTGACATCATACGCAAATACGGTATTAGCTTTCACTGCTATGCTGATGACACCCAACTCTACATGCCCCTAAAGCTGACCAACACGCCGGACTGTAGTCAGCTGGAGGCGTGTCTTAATGAAATTAAACAATGGACGTCCGCTAACTTTTTGCAACTTAACGCCAAAAAACCAGAAATGCTGATTATCGGTCCTGCTAGACACCGACCTCTATTCAATAATACAACTTTAACATTTGACAACCAAATAATAAAAAAAGGTGACTCGGTAAAAAATCTGGGTATTATCTTCGACCCAACTCTCTCCTTTGAGTCACACATTAAAAGCGTTACTAAAACGGCCTTCTTTCATCTCCGTAATATCGCTAAAATTCGCTCCATTTTGTCCACTAAAGACACCGAGATCATTATCCATGCGTTTGTTACGTCTCGTCTCGATTACTGTAGCGTATTATTTTCGGGTCTCCCCATGTCTAGCATTAAAAGATTACAGTTGGTACAAAAATGCGGCTGCTAGACTTTTGACAAGAACAAGAAAGTTTGATCACATTACGCCTGTACTGGCTCACCTGCACTGGCTTCCTGTGCACTTAAGATGTGACTTTAAGGTTTTACTACTTACGTATAAAATACTACACGGTCTAGCGCCAGCCTATCTTGCCGATTGTATTGTACCATATGTCCCGGCAAGAAATCTGCGTTCAAAAGACTCCGTCTTATTAGTGATTCCTAGAGCCCAAAAAAAGTCTGCGGGCTATAGAGCGTTTTCCGTTCGGGCTCCAGTACTCTGGAATGCCCTCCCGGTAACAGTTTGAGATGTTACCTCAGTAGAAGCATTTAAGTCTCCCCTTAAAACATTTAAGTCTCACCTTAAAACTGCTATTGCTCAGCACATACTACTGTGGGATGCCATTCCAGTCCTCAACCAATTGTTACCACTAGTGCGGAAAAAGTTGTGTGGCGTGTGGATTAACCATCCGCAGCTGCAACAGCTGGGCACATTATGTTAATACGGGTCTTGGTCCATATTGCCGGCAGTAAGTCGAACATGTTTCCAGTGAGGGTTGGACTCCGCCAAGGCTGTCCTTTGTCACCGATTCTGTTCATAACTTTTATGGACAGAATTTCTAGGCGCAGTCAAGGCGTTGAGGGGATCCGGTTTGGTGGCTGCAGGATTAGATCTCTCCTTTTTGCAGATGGTGTGGTCCTGATGGATTCATCTGGCCAGGATCTTCAGCTCTCACTGGATCAGTTCGCAGCCGAGTGTGAAGCGACTGGGATGAGAATCAGCACCTCCAAGTCCGATTCCATGGTTCTCGCCCGGAAAAGGGTGGAGTGCCATCTCCGGGTTGGGGAGGAGCCCCTGCCCCAAGTAGAGGAGTTCAAGTACCTCAGAGTCTTATTCACGATTGAGGGACGAGTGGATCGTTAAGTCGACAGGCGTTGAAGGGATCCGGTTTGGTGGCTTCTGGATTAAGTCTCTGCTTTTTGCAGATGATGCGGTCCTGATGGCTTCATCTGGCTAGGATCCTTAGCTCTCGCTGGATCGGTTCGCAGCCGAGTGGGAAGCGACTGGGATGAAAATCATTACCTCCAAGTCCGAGTCCATGGTTCTCGCCCGGAAAAGGGTGGAGTGCCATCTCCGGGTTGGGGACGAGACCCTGCCCCAAGTGGAGGAGTCGAAGTACCTCAGAGTCTTATTCACGATTGAGGGACGAGTGGATCGTTAAGTCGACAGGCGTGGAAGGGATCCGGTTTGGTGGCTTCTGGATTAAGTCTCTGCTTTTTGCAGATGATGTGGTCCTGATGGCTTCATCTGGCT
Source organism: Nerophis ophidion (assembly GCF_033978795.1). Lineage (NCBI taxonomy): Eukaryota > Metazoa > Chordata > Actinopteri > Syngnathiformes > Syngnathidae > Nerophis > Nerophis ophidion. Next base: position 16,378,641 of record NC_084633.1, on the reverse strand, counting down.
AGGATCTTTAGCTCTCGCTGGATCGGTTCGCAGCCGAGTGTGAAGCGACTGGGATGAGAATCATTACTTCCAAGTCCGAGTCCATGGTTGTCGCCCGGAAAAGGGTGGAGTGCCATCTCCGGGTTGGGGAGGAGCCCCTGCCCCAAGTGGAGGAGTTCAAGTACCTCAGAATCTTATTCACGATTGAGGGACGAGTGGATCGTTAAGTCGACAGGCGTTGAAGGGATCCGGTTTGGTGGCTGCAGGATTAGATCTCTCCTTTTTGCAGATGGTGTGGTCCTGATGGATTCATCTGGCCAGGATCTTCAGCTCTCACTGGATCGGTTCGCAGCCGAGTGTGAAGCGGCTGGGATGAGAATCAGCACCTCCAAGTCCGATTCCATGGTTCTCGCCCGGAAAAGGGTGGAGTGCCATCTCCGTGTTGGGGAGAAGACCCTGCCCCAAGGGGAGGAGTCCAAGTACCTCAGAGTCTTATTCACGATTGAGGGACGAGTGGATCGTTAAGTCGACAGGCGTTGAAGGGATCCGGTTTGGTGGCTTCTGGATTAAGTTTCTGCTTTTTGCTGATGATGTGGTCCTGATGGCTTCATCTGGCTAGGATCTTCAGCTCTCACTGGATCGGTTCTTTGCCGAGTGTGAAGCGACTGGGATGAGAATCATTACTTCCAAGTCCGAGTCCATGGTTCTCGCCCGGAAAAGCGTGGAGTGCCATCTCCGGGTTGGGGAGGAGCCCCTGCCCCAAGTAGAGGATTTCAGGTACCTCAGAGTCTTATTCACGATTGAGGGACGAGTGGATCGTTAAGTCGACAGGCGTTGAAGGGCTCGGGTTTGGTGGCTTCTGGATTAAGTCTCTGCTTTTTGCTGATGATGTGGTCCTGATGGCTTCATCTGGCTTGGATCTTCAGCTCTCGCTGGATCGGTTCGCAGCCGAGTGTGAAGCGACTGGGATGAGAATCATTACTTCCAAGTCCGAGTCCATGGTTGTCGCCCGGAAAAGGGTGGAGTGCCATCTCCGTGTTGGGGACGAGACCCTGTCCCAAGTGGAGGAGTCCAAGTACCTCAGAATCTTATTCACGATTGAGGGACGAGTGGATCGTTAAGTCGACAGGCGTTGAAGGGATCCGGTTTGGTGGCTGCAGGATTAGATCTCTCCTTTTTGCAGATGGTGTGGTCCTGATGGATTCATCTGGCCAGGATCTTCAGCTCTCACTGGATCGGTTCGCAGCCGAGTGTGAAGCGACTGGGATGAGAATCAGCACCTCCAAGTCCGATTCCATGGTTCTCGCCCGGAAAAGGGTGGAGTGCCATCTCCGTGTTGGGGAGGAGACCCTGCCCCAAGGGGAGGAGTCCAAGTACCTCAGAGTCTTATTCACGATTGAGGGACGAGTGGATCGTTAAGTCGACAGGCGTTGAAGGGATCCGGTTTGGTGGCTTCTGGATTAAGTTTCTGCTTTTTGCTGATGATGTGGTCCTGATGGCTTCATCTGGCTAGGATCTTCAGCTCTCACTGGATCGGTTCGCAGCGGAGTGTGAAGCGACTGGGATGAGAATCATTACCTCCAAATCCGATTCCATGGTTCTCGCCCGGAAAACAGTGGAGTGCCATTTCCGGGTTGGGGAGGAGCTCCTGCCCCAAGTGGAGGAGTTCAAGTACCTCAGAGTCTTATTCACGATTGAGGGACGAGTGGATCGTTAAGTCGACAGGCGTTGAAGGGATCCGGTTTGGTGGCTTCTGGATTAAGTCTCTGCTTTTTGAAGATGATGTGGTCCTGATGGCTTCATCTGGCTAGGATCTTCAGCTCTCACTGGATCGGTTCGCAGCCGAGTGTGAAGCGACTGGGATGAGAATCATTACCTCCATGGTTCTCGCCTGGAAAACAGTGGAGTGCCATTTCCGGGTTGGGGAGGAGCTCCTGCCCCAAGTAGAGGAGTTCAAGTACCTCAGAGTCTTATTCACGATTGAGGGACGAGTGGATCGTTAAATCGACAGGCGTTGAAGGGATCCGGTTTGGTGGCTTCTGGATTAAGTTTCTGCTTTTTGCTGATGATGTGGTCCTGATGACTTCATCTGTCTAGGATCTTCAGCTCTCACTGGATCGGTTCGCAGCGGAATGTGAAGCGACTGGGATGAGAATCATTACCTCCAAGTCCGAGTCCATGGTTCTCGCCCGGAAATCGGTGGAGTGCCATCTCCGTGTTGGGGAGGAGCCCCTGCCCCAAGTAGAGGAGTTCAAGTACCTCAGAGTATTGTTCACGAGTGAAGGAACGGTGGATTGTGAGATCGATACAGTAACGGTGGTGAAGAAGGAGCTGAGCCGGAAGGCAAAGCTCTCAATTTTCCGGTCGATCTACGTTCCCATCCTCACCTATGGTCATGAGCTTTGGGTTATGACCGAAAGGACAAGATCACGGGTACAAGAGGCCGAAATTAGTTTCCTGGCTCTCCCTTAGAGATAGGGTGAGAAGCTCTGCCATCCGGAGGGAGATCAAAGTAAAGCCACTGCTCCTCCACATGGAGAGGTGCCAGATGATGTGGTTCGGGCATCTGGTCAGGATGCCCCCTGAACGCCTCCCTAGGGAGGTGTTTAGGGCACATCCGGCCGGTAGGAGGCCACGGTGAAGACCCAGGACACATTGGGAAGACTACGTCTCCCGGCTGGCCTGGGAACGCCCCGGGATCCCCCGGGAGGAGCTGGACGAAGTGGCTTGGGACCCGACCTCGTTTAAGCGGAAAAGATGGATGGCTGGATGGATGTATGGATGGGTCATACACTGCTGTGGGATGTCACTCCAATCCTCAACCAGGAGTTGATCAACATGGTGTTGATCAGCCACCACAGTTCTGTGTGTAAGAAATATACACGGCCACAACGGCCAGTAGACTTTTTCCCGATACCGGCCACACACTGCTGTGGAATGCCATTCCAATCATCAACCAGGAGTAGTCGTTTGTTACTGTGGAAAACAAAATTTCATACCCAAGCTCAGCCTACTAGTGTTTAGTTGGCTTGAGGTAAGGCCAAGCCATTCTTTGTACTTCCAGATTCTGTATGTAGTCTGTGGTCAACACCCCCGCAGGGGGGTGGGCATTGCCCTTTTGGAGGGTGACTTTTGGTCCTAGCTTTTTTAAACAGTCAGGAGCTTCAGTAGAGCCTTACATAACCACAACAGACGGGCACCTCCACAAACTGGTTGCACACAGCTGTGGTAAGGCAGTCCACCTGTTAACTAGGAGTTCTTTCAAGTCAGCCAACATAGTTGTGTTGCACACATTGGCACAAACGCAACGGTTGGCAAGCCATTCTTTCCGTCTCCCAAGGTAGTAAACACTACCGCTCTGTGGGGCCACCGTCTTGCAGAAGCAGTGGTGTGCCTTACAACCAGAAATCATCATCATAATTAAACATAAAAGTATTTTTTTATTTACATTCCCTTAATCATATGTCATATTATGCTCCTTCCGATGTTGTTGTTTTTAGGTTATAGAGTTTTCATCCAATCAGAATTCAGCTACTTTATGTTGCCATGCTGTACCAAATCTGCCTGAAGTCTTCAGACGGGGACATACAGTTGATAGACAGTTGCGATAGCCAATCAGATCACGAGTTTGTTGTCAGTAAGGTCTTCTAGCTGGCCTAAGCCAGATAAAAACTATATTGCCAAAACTATTTGGAAACCTGCCTTTACTCATATATGAACTTGAAGTGCCATCCCCATGGATTTGTCCAAAATGTTTTGGTATCCTGGAGCATTCAACTACTGAAAAAACAAACCCACACCATAATTCCTCCTCCAGCAAATTTCACACTCTGTCCGAAATGTAGCGTTCTCCTGGCAACCTCCAAACCCGGACTGGTCCATTAACCTGCCGGGTGGAAAAGGGTGACTCATCAGTCCAGAGAAGGCGTCCCCACTACTCTAGAGTCCAGTGGCGACGTGTTTTACACCACTGCATCCCACAGTTGGCATTGGACTCGGTGATGTATGGCTTAGATTCAGCTGCACGGCCATGGAAACCCATTCCCTGAAGCTCTCTGCGTACTGTACGTGGGCTAATTGGAAGGTCACATGATGTTTGCAGCTCTGTAGCAACTGAATGTGCAGAAAGTCTTTGCACTATGCGCTTCAGCATCCGCTGACCCCTCCCTGTCAGTTGACGTGGCCTACCACTTGGTGGCTGGGTTGCTGTTGTTCCCCAAACTCTTCACTTTTCTTATAATAAAGTTGACTTTGGAATATTTAGGAGCGATTTCACGACTGGATGTTTGTAGAAACAGTCTCCTTGCCTAAGTGCTTGATTTTATACACAGGGCCAAGTGATTAGGGCACCTCATTCTCATCATTTAGATGGGTGGTTGGCCAAATACTTTTGGCAATATAGTGTATATTGTGATGTTATGTGCTAGGTAACAGAAGAACTCCATTACCCAGCATGCCACGGTAGCGAGAATGCACAGTAGCCACATTTAGCCATGCCAGAAGCAGGATGTTTTTGACGAGTACGCTGTGGAGTCAACTTTTAAGAACTCAGCCAACACGCCGCGTCTGCATAGCTCGGTTGGCAGAGTTGCCGTGCCAGCAACTCGAGGTTTCCAGGTTCAATTCCCACTTCCGCCATCCTAGTCACTGCGGTTGTGTCCTTGGGCAAGACACTTTACCCACCTGCTCCCAGTGCCACCCACACTGGTTTAGATGTACCTTGGATATTTTGGGTTTCACAATGTAAAGCGCTTTGAGCCACTAGAGAAAAGCGCTATATAAATATAATTCACTTTACTTCCGCCATCCTAGTCACTGCCGGTGTGTCCTTGGGCAAGACACTTTACCCACCTGCTCCCAGTGCCACCCACACTGGTTTAGATGTAACTTGGATATTTTGGGTTTCACAATGTAAAGCGCTTTGAGCCACTAGAGAAAAGCGCTATATAAATATAATTCACTTCACTTCACGCGATCAGACAAGACAACACACATATTTGCAAGGTCTTTTTCAAGAAGGATATTTAAAGAGAAACTACATCTTGTGAGACCATGTCGGCCAACCCCGGAAGCTGGAATGGGTTCTACAGATTGTGAGTTCAGATATTTATTGTCTTTATTTTTTCACGTTCAATATGTTTTTTTGGAATTTTAATTTTGACAGTACCACATAAGATATAATTTAATTGCTGAAGCGGGTTTTTGGATTTTTAAATGTGCCACAAAATAACCCGTTTTGTGAAGTGAAGTGAATTACATTTATATAGCGCTTTTCTCTCGTACTTTACATAGTGAAACCCAATGTCTAGGTTACATTTAAACCTGTGTGGGTGGCACTTGGAGCAGGTGGGTAAAGTGTCTTGCCCAAGGACACACAACCGCAGTGACTAGGAAGGCGGAAGCGGGAATCAAACCTGGAACCCTCAAGTTACTGGCATGGCCACTCTACCAACCGAGCTATGCCGCCCCATTTTCAACCCATTTGTACACTGTCAATGTGCTTCAATGCCCAGTAGTGCGTAAATGTGTTTTTGTACAGTATTTCTGCAGCAATGGTCATGTGGTGACATAAATGATGGTATTTTGAGAGCTAATCTTTGAAGTCGGACATCACTGAAGGCCTCGGTGAGAAACGCACGGGTATCCACCGCGCAAAAGGGAGTTTGTTTTCAGACTTTGAGGTTACTACTGGTTGCAACGTCTCCTTTTGACGTCTCCCTGCATTGATTGCATCCAATTCAAACATCCGCTACGTAAAAATTCCGCATTCTTCTCCACACCCTGACCTTCGGATACAAATGCAGTGGGCAGAAACTGGGCTCTAGCGTTCCGACACATGATCGGGTTTGGGTTAGAGGAGTTTATTAATGTTATTTATGTGTTACACGATGGTGTAGACAGGAGGACGGCCCAGATTACATTTACACTTTGATCCCGTTTACCTCACTTGCTCCCAGTGACCTCACCATGTTGAAGCTGTGTGTGTGTGTGTGTGTGTGTGTGTGTGTGTGTGTGTGTGTGTGTGTGTGTGTGTGTGTGTGTGTGTGTGTGTGTGTGTGTGTGTGTGTGTGTTGTATTTCTACCCTCCTTGAGACATCAACAAGGAAAAGTACCTTCCATATCAGGACCGGTGAACAAGTTAGGACATAAATCATGGTCCCAATACGGAAAAACCCATCCATCCATCCATTTTCTACCGCTTATTCCCTTTCGGGGTAGCGGGGGGCGCTGGCCCATTGCATCTAATAAAGAATGTCTCATTTGCACCCCTAGAGGTGAAATCTATCAAAATTAGGGTTGGTCCCAAAAAGGAGGGATTTTTTTTTCAAATTGACTGTGTGTCTGGTCAACATATGAAATAACAAGTGTGTGTAAAAAAAATAGAAGCGCTCCCCCCTCTGGCCAACATATGTAATAACAAGTGTGTGTAAGAAATGTAAATGTGCCCCCTTTAGCCAAAATGAATACAAACAAATTCAATATATATAAATGATAAATGGGTTGTACTTGTATAGCGCTTTTCTACCTTCAAGGTACTCAAAGCGCTTTGACACCACTTCCGCATTCACACACACATTCCCACACTGATGGAGGGAGCTGCCATGCAAGGCGCTAACCAGCATCCATCAGGAGCAAGGGTGAAGTGTCTTGCTCAGGACACAACGGACGTGACGAGTTTGGTACTAGGTGGGGATTGAACCAGGGACCCTCGGGTTGCACACAGCCACTTTTCCACTGCGTCACACCGTCCCAATGTATACATATGTATGTAAAGACATACTGTAATAACTTTAAGTACAAAAAAAAAAAAAAATGTTGTGTCTGGTCAACATATGAAATAACAAGTGTGTGTAAGAAATTTAAATGTGCCCCGTTTGGCCAAAATTAATACAAACAAAATAAATAAATATGTATATAGAGACATACTGTAATAACTTGAAGTAAATAAAATAAAAAATATATACATATTTGTCTGCTCAGCATATGAAATAACAAGTGTGTGTATGAATTTGCAGAGCTCCCCCTCTGGCCAACATATGTAATAACAAGTGTGTGTAAGAAATTGACATGTGCCCTCTCTGGCCAATGTTAATACAACAAAATTAAATAAATATGAATATAAGGACATACTGTAATAACTTGAAGTAAATAAAAATTAAAAATTGTATCCTGTGTCTGGTTAACATATGAAATAACAAGTGTGTGTAAAAAACTTGCAGAGCTCCCCCTCTGGCCAACATATGTAATAATACGTGTGTGTAAGAAATTTAAATGTGCCCCCTTCGACCAAAATTAATACAAACAAATTAAATAAATACCTGTATGTGTATTAAAAAATACTGTAATAACTTGAAGTAAATTAAAAAAATATATATATATGTATATATGTATATATATATATATATATATATATATATATATATATATATTTTGTCCGGTCAACATATGAAATAACAAGTGTGTGTATGAATTTACAGAGCTCCCCCTCTAGCCAACATATGTAATAACAAGTCTGTGTAAGAAATAGAAATGTGCCCAGTTTGGCCAAAATTAATACAAACAAATTAAATAAATACCCTGCGATGAGGTGGCGACTTGTCCAGGGTGTACCCCGCCTTCCGCCCGATTGTAGCTGAGATAGGCGCCAGCGCCCCCCGCGACCCCAAAAGGGAATAAGCGGTAGAAAATGGATGGATGGATGTAAATAGAGACATACTGTAATAAGGTAAAGTAAAAAAAAAAAAAAAAGAATTATTGTGTCCGGTCAACATATGAAATAACAAGTGTGTGTAAGAAATTTAAATGTGCCCCCTTGGCCAAAATTAATACAAACAAATACAATAAATATGAATATAAAGACATACTGTAATAACTTGAAGTAAAAAAAATTAAAAAAATAAAACTTAAAACAGTCTTTCTCACAATGGGTCGACTTTTTCTTATGACATTTTTCATATAAAATTCTGACTTTTATCACAATATTGCCATTTTTGTTGTTGTTCTTGTAAAATAGTGACATTTTTGGAGCAAACTTACAACTTTTTTCATAATTTTGCCAAGTAAAAATCAAATTATTATCATAATGTTGCCAACATTTTTAAGTTTTCTTATAAAATGGTGAATTTTGTCGGGTAAAACTACGACTCTTTTCATAAAATTGCCAACATGTTCAACTTTTCTCGTAAATTTGCGACTGTTATTTAGGGAAAATTCCAACTTTTATCATAATATTGCACAAATGTTCAGTTTTTCCTGTAAAATCTTGACTTACGTTGGAGCAAACTTACAACTTTTTTCATAATTTTGCCAAGTAAAAATCCGAATATTATTATAATTTTGCCAACATTTTAAGTTTTCTCATAAAATGGGGATTTTTGTCGGGTAAAACTACGACTCTTTTCATAAAATTGCCAACATATTCAGCTTTTCTTGTAAAATTGCGACTGTTATTTAGGCAAAATTCCAACTTTTATCATAATATTGCACAAATGTTCAATTTTTCTTGTAAAATTTTGACTTACGTTGGAGCAAACTTACAACTTTTTTCATAATTTTGCCAAGTAAAAATCCGAATATTATTATAATATTGCCAACATTTGAAGTTTTCTTATAAAATGGGGATTTTTGTCGGGTAAAATTACGACTCTTTTCATAAAATTGCCAACATGTTCAACATTTCTCGTAAAATTGCGACTGTTATTTAGGCAAAATTCCAACTTTTATCATAATATTGCACAAATGTTCAGTTTTTCTTGTAAAATTTTGACTTATGTTGGAGCAAACTTACAACTTTTTCATCATTTTGCCAATTAAAAATCCGAATAATATAATATTGCCAACATTTTAATTTTTCTTAAAAAATGGGGACTTTTGTCGGGTAAAATTACGACCCCTTTTCATAAAATTGCCAAAAATGTTCAGCTTTTCTTGTAAAATTGCGACTGTTATTTATGCAAAATCCAACTTTTATCATAATATTGCACAAATGTTCAGTTTTTCTTGTAAAATTTTGACTTACGTTGGAGCAAACTTACAACTTTTTTCATAATTTTGCCAAGTAAAAATCTGAATATTATTATAATTTTGCCAACATTTTAAGATTTCTCATAAAATGGGGATTTTTGTCGGGTAAAACTACGACTCCTTTCATAAAATTGCTAACATGTTCAACTTTTCTCGTGAAATTGCGACTGTTATTTAGGCAAAATTCCAACTTTTATCATAATATTCCACAAATGTTCAGTTTTTCTTGTAAAATTTTGACTTACGTTGGAGCAAACTTACAACTTTTTTCATAATTTTGCCAAGTAAAAATCCGAATATTATTATAATATTGCCAACATTTTAAGTTTTCTTATAAAATTATGAATTTTGTCGGGTAAAATTACGACTCTTTTCATAAAATTGCCAAAAATGTTCAGCTTTTCTTGTAAAATTGCGACTGTTATTTAGGCAAAATTCCAACTTTTATCATAATATTGCACAAATGTTCAGTTTTTCTTGTAAAATTTTGACTCACGTTGGAGCAAACTTACAACTTTTTTCATAATTTTGCCAAGTAAAAATCTGAATATTATTATAATATTGCCAACACTTTAGGTTTCTTATAAAATGGGGATTTTTGTCGGGTAAAACTACGACTCTTTTCATAAAATTGCCAAAATGTTCAGCCTTCCTTGTAAAAATGCGACTGTTATTTCGGCAAAAATTCCAACTTTTATCATAATATTGCACAATTGTTCAGTTTTTCTTGTAAAATTTTGACTTACATTGGAGCAAACTTACAACTTTTTTTCATAATTTTGCCAAGTAAAAATATAATTTTTATTATGATATCGCCTAATTTTTAAGTTTTCTTATAAAATGGTGAATTTTTTCGGGTAAAACTACGACTCTTTTCATAAAATTGCCAACATGTTCAACTTTTCTTGTAAAATTGCGACTGTTATTTAGGGAAAATTCCAACTTTTATCATAATATTGCACAAATGTTCAGTTTTTCCTGTAAAATCTTGACTTACGTTGGAGCAAACTTACAACTTTTTTCATAATTTTGCCAAGTAAGAATCCGAATATTATTATAATTTTGCCAACATTTTAAGTTTTCTCATAAAATGGGGATTTTTGTCGGGTAAAACTACGACTCTTTTCATAAAATTGCCAACATGTTCAACTTTTCTTGTAAAAATGCGACTGTTATTTAGGCAAAATTCCAACTTTTATCATAATATTGCCCAAATGTTCAGTTTTTCTTGTAAAATTTTGACTTACGTTGGAGCAAACTTACAACTTTTTTCATAATTTTGCCAGTTAAAAATACGAATATCATTATAATATTGCCAACATTTGAAGTTTTCTTATAAAATGGTGACTTTTGTCGGGTAAAACTACGACTCTTTTCATAAAATTGCCAAAATGTTCAGCTTTTCTTGTAAAAATGCGACTGTTATTTAGGCAAAATTTCCATCTTTTATCATAATATTGCACAAATGTTCAGTTTTTCTTGTAAAATTTTGACTTACGTTGGAGCAAACTTACAACTTTTTTCATAATTTTGCCAAGTAAAAATATTAATAATAATATAATATTGCCAACATTTTAAGTTTTCTTATGAAATGGTGACTTTTGTCGGGTAAAACTATGACTCTTTTCATAAAATTGCCAACATGTCCAGCTTTTCTTGTAAAATTGCGACTGTTATTTAGGGAAAATTCCAACTTTCATCATAATATTGCACAAATGTTCAGTTTTTCTTGTAAAATTTTGACTTACGTAGGAGCAAACTTACAACTTTTTTTTATAATTTTGCCAAGTAAAAATACGAATAATAATATAATATTGCCAACATTTTAAGTTTTCTTATAAAATGGTGACTTTTTCGGGTAAAATTACGACTCTTTTCATAAAATTGCCAACATGTCCAGCTTTTCTTGTAAAATTGCGACTGTTATTTAGGGAAAATTCCAACTTTCATCATAATATTGCACAAATGTTCAGTTTTTCTTGTAAAATTTTGACTTACGTAGGAGCAAACTTACAACTTTTTTTTATAATTTTGCCAAGTAAAAATACGAATAATAATATAATATTGCCAACATTTTAAGTTTTCTTATAAAATGGTGACTTTTTCGGGTAAAATTACGACTCTTTTCATAAAATTGCCAAAAATGTTCAGCTTTTCTTGTAAAATTGCGACTGTTATTTAGGGAAAATTCCAACTTTTATCATAATATTGCACAAATGTTCAGTTTTTCCTGTAAAATTTTGACTTACGTTGAGTATGTAATAATACTGCCAAATTTCCAAGTTTTTCTTGTGAAATTCCAAGTCATTTTTCACAATAAGCTTTTTTATATTTGCATAGTATGTATATATTATTAATGTTGTAAATACACATCTTTATATGTCTAGAAAGGCTGGTCTTAAGGAGGTAGGCATTATTCGAAGGTCTCAAGAAAGTGACACATACAAGAATATGTGTGTGTGTGTGTGTGTGTGTGTGTGTGTGTGTGTGTGTGTGTGTGTGTGTGTGTGTGTGTGTGTGTGTGTGTGTGTGTGCGTGCGTGCGTGCGTGCGTGTGTGGTGTGTGTGTGTGTGTGTGTGGTGTGTGTGTGTGTGTGTGTGTGTGTGTGTGTGTGTGTGTGTGTGTGTGTGTGTGTGTGTGTGTGTGTGTGTGTGTGTATACGAGACAGAGAGAGCTTCCCGCTTGCCTCTGCACTGGCCGGGCCTGTTTACAATTCCACAACTGCTGGTTGCCATGGAGCCTGGTTGTCAATGAACTCCAGATGCCAGATATCAGAGTCAGCCAGAGTTAGTGAGTCATCGCGGCCCAGCAAGTCCCGCCTTCAGCTAAGTGAAGTCTCCGGGCACACCCCGCCTGTTCCTCCACAATGTATGTCATTTACTGTCAGTGTTGCCGTCTCCTGCGCAGCACCGGCGGTGACATGAATTCTCACTTTCATCCGCTTCGCTCAAGCATTGCGCCGATGCTTCCTGCGTCACGCGAGTGTTTTCCAGATGAGGGCATAAAGGTTACGTAAAAGTGGCATAACATTGCACCCAACAGACCTTTGATCCCGGCTACAACGATCGTATATTATCAGTAGGGCTCTTCCATCCATTCAGCAATTTTCTAGTGTAGGCAGGAATATAGGGAGGTAAGTCTCTATTGTCATTGCACAAGTACAACCAAACTTTGTTTTCAGCACAAACCCGTTCAAGATTCGATAAACAAACAGTGTACAGTAGGGGTGTCCAAACTACGGCCCGTGGGCTGCATCCGGCCCACCAGCGTCCAAAATCTGGCCCGCGGAAACAACAACAATATATATATATATATATATATATATATATATATATATATATATATATATATATATATATATATATATATATATATATATATATATATATATATACATACAGGGACGTGCACATGTTTATAGAGGGGCAGGGGCTCAAAGTCAGAAAAGGGCAGGACATTTTTTTTTGGTCCTTTACACCAGTGGTCCCCAACCTTTTTTTATCCGCGGACCGGTCAACGCTTAATAGTTTGTCCCCCGTATATATATATATATATATATATACATTTGTATATATATATATATATATACATTTGTATATATATATATATATATATATATATATGTATATGTATATATATATATATATATACAGACACACACATATATATGTATATATATATGTGTGTATATATATATATAATTATATATATATATATATACACACATATATATATGTATATATACACATATGTATATATACATATACATGTATATATATACACACGCATGTATATACACATATATATATATATATATATATATATATATATATATATATATATATATATATATTGTAGCTGAGATAGGCGCCAGCGCCCCCCGCGACCCCGTAAGGGACAAAGCGGTAGAAAATGGATGGATGGATGGATATATATATATATATTTATATATATATATTTATATATATATATATATATATATATATATATATATATATATATATATATATATATATATATATATATATATGTGTGTGTGTGTGTGTGTGTGGGAAAAATCCCAAGACTACTTCATCTCTACAGAACTGTTTCATGAGGGGTTCCCTCAATCATCAGTAGATTTTAATGGAAGCATTCACATACAATGGTTTAAATGCTTCCATTAAAATCTCCTGATGATTGAGGGAACCCCTCATGAAACAGTTCTGTAGAGATGAAGTAGTCTTGGGATTTTTTCTCACACATACATATTGCGCTCTACCAAGGTATCGAGCACTATCCTCTAAATAATCCAATCAAGACATATATATATTGGGGGGGAAAGGGGTGTAAAATATATTCAGGAAGTGTCACAGATACAAAAGATTCTGGGTATTTGTTGTGTTGCGTTTATGTTGTGTTACTGAGAGGATGTTCTCCCGAAATGTGTGTCATTCTTGTTTGGTGTGGCTTCACAGCGTGGCGCATATTAGTAAGTGTTAAAGTTGTTTATATCACAACCATCAGTGTACTCTGTATCACACAGTATGCTTTTCAATCTTGTACGTGTGATTGGGGAAGCTGCATACAACATGTTGCTGGACTAACAATCGGTTTGTACATGTTGTTCAAGGTGTCAAAGGCAATGGCTTCTCAGCACGCCCATACTCTTGTCATCAGGATGAACGCCAACTGGATATTCGTGAGAACGTTAGCAGCTTCAATTGTCTCCATTACTTTGTGAAACGGGTTTAAATAGCTCTGTGAGTGGTAAAAGTGGCCGACCTCCGATGTATTTCAGCGGGCGGTTGCGGTTATGATAAAATGTTGGTTCGGGTGAACGACGGGTGGATGACGACTTTGGTGATGTGGTTGCGGATGATATAATTGCCTATCCGCGCATCTGTACTCTCTAGACTGGGCTCCTAAGGGGAGTGGGAAAAAAACCTTCGTAGCAAACCACACATACATATTACTACATACAACTCGAGACTTGCAACAGAGTGGAGGGAGTGGAGGTTACGTTGGCGGGCTGCAGCTCTTCAAGCACTGCCCAGCCATCCATCACCCCTTAAGGATTCCATCAGGGGCGTTAGATGGTGGGGTACGTCTGTGTGACGTATATTTTTTGTGGATGTGTGTGTGTGTGTGTGTGTGTGTAACCCTGCCACGCGTCTCTATTCCGCGGCCTTGGTGTTGTTGCAGCCGCCAGTCAGTCCAAAGACAACAATAACATGTGTGTGCCCATGAGAGACAAGAAGGGAGTTTGTTGTGTTCTCCGCCTCACCGTCTTTCAGGAGAGTCTAGCAGCCAATCTAAGTTAGAATGTTTTGTATGCCAGTGAATATCCAATTGCTTTTCACTCTAAATTGTCTTTGACTGGTCCTCAAATTCATCCTGCAGGGCAGACGGTCGTATTTGGTCCAATTTTTCAAAATGTGCACAGTTCTGCCCGAATCCTCCAATCGTTTGTGGCAGCTTCGGGGTACTTTGAAGACTGCCAGCAACTTCTACCGCCTGTCTCTCTCGGGGTTGCAGGGGAGCTTGAGCCTATCCTAGCTGCACTAAGGCCACATCATCGCAGGGCCAACACAGCTCTTGATAAGAAATAGAAAGAGCACATTTACTCTTGGTTACCGCGGTCAAAAAAGCTTTGAAATCTATTAAATTGTTGTAACGAGCGATGAGTGTCAAGCCCCTATAAAACTCCTCCAGGGGGAGTTTCATGCATTTCCTTTTACAGACCTTCTCCTGGGTGTCACATCCTTCCTCCTTCCTCCCGATTCCTGGTGTTGCTGCTTGTTAAAATGGGGGAAAAAACGTGATAAACTAAACTCCTAGGGCAGGGGTCAGCAACCCAAAACATTGAAAGAGCCGAATTGGACCAAAAATACGAAAAACTAATCCGTCTGGAGCCGCGAAAAACTGTATATAAGTCTTATAATGAAGGCAACTCATGACCTGAGTGTCTATATTAGCTATATTAGTGTCACGTAGAGTTTGTGACGAACCCCAAGATGCAGAGAGCGGGAAAACATGATGTCATTTAAACCCTAAAACAAGAACAAACAAACGGGGACAAACAAAAGGCGCGCACTAGGCGGATAACAAACTTGTCTATGAACAAAAACACTTACGTTAGGGACGGCGTGGCGCAGTGGGAGAGCGGCCGTGCGCAACCCAAGGGTCCTAGTTCAAATCCCAGCTAGTACCAACCTAGTCACGTCCGTTGTGTCCTGAGCAAGACACTTCACCCTTGCTCCTGATGGGTGCTGGTTGGCGCCTTGCATGGCAGCTCCCTCCATCAGTGTGTGAATGTGTGTGTGAATGTGGAAGTAGTGTCAAAGCGCTTTGAGTACCTTGAAGGTAGAAAAGCGCTATACAAGTACAACCCATTTATCATTCATCATTTATTTACAGTGACACGAAGGAACTATGGCATGAACAGAGTGAACAGAAGTAGACACAGCTACAACGATAACTAATAATGACATTGACAGGTAGTGGTGAGATTGACATGACAATAATCCAGCACTGACTGGAGGACAAAGCAGGTGAAAATTAGGTGTGGGCTGATTGACACCAGGTGTGGTCAGGTGCCAATCAGCCGCAGCTGAGGGAAAAACAGCGGTCAGGGAGACAAAATGAAGAGCGCTGACAGGAAACAAAGACAGGAAAAACTAAAACTGCGACAAGCCAAGACTACTTTCAAAATGATAGTGGTTAGATTGTCTGACCTGAAATCGGTAGTTGTGCGTTCAAACCCCGGCCGTGTCATACCAAAGACTATACAAAAAATGGGACCCATTACCTCCCTGCTTGGCACTCAGCATCAAGGGTCGGAATTGGGGGTTGAAACACCAAATATGATTCCTGGGCGCGGCCACCGCTGCTGCTCACTGCTCCTCTCACCTCCCAGGGGGTGATCAAGGGTGAGGGGTGAAATGCAGGGAATAAATCCGCCACACCTAGTGTGTGCGTGACAATCATTGGTACTTTAACTTTAACATAGTGAGACTCAAGCCACGCCCGAGTCCCTTGCGGCACATTTTCAACATTTGTTTACTTTCCACGCCACAGCCAACAAGGGGTGATGACACGCAAGTGACACCTCTTTTGTGGAATTTTGTCTATTTATCCAGGCCTCCTTGGAAAAGAGGCGAAACGTCTTCGAAGACAAACCAAACAGTCCAGTTGCAATTGTTTTCTCAAGGTTTTCAACCTTGGAAAACAATGACTTGGAGGAATGACAACATCCATGTCTATCATTCACAATCCTCACGTTAGCCAAGCACACACACGGTCTTTTTTTTTAATGCATTCTTACTCGTAAATAAACGTCCGATAACAAAGAAATGTAATGGGAATCACAGTATTCTACTTATGAAACGCTCTAAAAACAGCCAAAAACCTCCATCATCTATAGCAGGGGTGTCCAAACTTTTTCCACTGAGGGCCGCACACGGAAAAATTAAAGCATGCGGGGGCCAGTTTTATATTTTTCATTTTCAAACCATAACAAAATATATGGATTTTTAAAATGTATTTTATTTTTAGGGGTCCCGGGGACCATAAAGGGTCTCAGTTATTAAAATGTTAAAAATAAGTCACATTTTTATTACTATTTTTTATTTAACGCTTACAGTACATTTCTATATCAACTTTAAAAAAGAAAGAAAAAAAAAGGTTTTATGGCTTTTCTGTCAAAAACATATTTGTTTTTTTAAGAGTAAAACTGGAATATGCAGTATTTAGTAATTAGAGCCCTAAAAGATCAATAATGCAGGACACCATTGATTTTAATTCTTTATTATTTTTGAGTAATCACAGTTAAAAGAAAAATTGAATAATTGGGATCCAAAAGGTGCCCCACTCAGAAAGTGATACATTTTTATTTGTTTTTTTTTTAACTTTCAACACTTAAGTTACGAGATCAACTTCAGATATAGCTGTCGATTTTACGTTTTAACTATTAATTTCTTTGTTATATGCTCTTTTGTATGGAAACTGCACATATATGCAATATTTACCACTTAAAACATGTTAAAGTTAAATTTTTTAACTAATTGCAGCTTTGAAAATAATTCATTTTTTACATGTGAATAATATAAATACAGTCTATTATACAGCATTATTCACATGTGAATAACATAAATATAGTCTATTATACAGCATTATTCACATAAATATAGCATTAATAACATTAATAACAGCATTACTAACATAAATATAGTCTATTATACAGCATTATTCACATGTGACTAATATAAATAAAGTCTATTATACAGCAATATTCACATGTGAATAACATAAATACAGTCTATTATACAACATTATTCACATGTGAATAACATAAATATAGTCTATTATACAGCATTATTCACATAAATATAGCATTAATAACATTAATAACAGCATTAATAACATAAATATAGTCTATTATACAGCATTATTCACATGTGACTAATATAAATAAAGTCTATTATACAGCAATATTCACATGTGAATACATAAATATACTATTATACAGACTTATTCACATGTGAATAGCATAAATACTGTCTATTATACAGCATTATTCACATGTGAATAACATAAATACAGTCTATTATACAGCATTATTCACATGCTAATAATATAAATACAGTCTATTATACAGCATTATTCACATGGGAATAACATAAATACAGTCTATTATACAGCATTATTCACATAAATATAGCATTAATAACATAAATATAGTCTATTATACAGCATTATTTACATGTGAATAATATAACTAAAGTCTATTATACAGCAATATTCACATGTGAATAACATAAATATACTATTATATAGACTTATTCACATGTGAATAGCATAAATACTGTCTATTATACAACATTATTCACATGTGAATAACATAAATACAGTCTATTATACAGCATTATTCACATGCGAATAACATAAATACAGTCTGTTATACAGCATTATTCACATGCTAATAATATAAATACAGTCTATTATACCGCATTATTCACATGGGAATAACATAAATACAGTCTATTATACAGCATTATTCAAATGCAAATAACATAACTACAGTCTATTATACCACATTATTCACATGCGAATAATATAAATGCAGTCTATTAAACAGCATTATTCATATGTAAATAACATAAATACAGTCTATTATACAACATTATTCACATGTGAATAACATAGAGTCTATGATACAACATTATTCACATGCGAATAAGATACATACAGTCTATTATACCGCATTATTCACATATGAATAACATAAATACAGTCTATTATAGAACATTATTCACATGTGAATAACATATATACAGTCCGTTTTAGAGTATTATTCACATGTGAATAACAAATACAGTCTATTAAATAGCATTATTCACATTTGAATAACATAAATACAGTCCATTATATAGCATTATCCACATGTGGATAATATAAATACATTATACATTTACAGTACATGTACAGTCAAAAGGAACATATACATTATACCGTTTGATGGCTGTCGGTATGAAGGACTTCCTGTGTTTAGATGAAGAATTCATCAGAATCCTCACGCAGGTAAAACAAACCAAAAAAAAAGGTGAAATAAAAAACAAGCATATTTCGTCTTTTTCGCTAAGTTGAATGTCGGATGTCGAAGTTCACCAACTTTTCGGTTTATAGCAACACACTTCTGCTATCCTAGTGTGATGCATACACTTCCACTAAGTCATAGGCGATGCAGCAGCTCACCAGCTCAGTATGTCAACAGCTGCATAAACAAACTACCTCTCTGTGATCACGGCACCGCGAAAAGTAGTCCCTCTGTGTTAGCACTTATAATAACAAAATGGCTTGGTTAATATGCAGGTAGGGACATTAAATTGTTGGTGTTTTTTTTAAAATGTTTTTTTGGAGGACTTAACGGCCGCAATTAGCTTCATCGTTAGCCGCCTTGTACATGTCGCATATTACAAGTTAGGGCCGGTGGTGCAACTTGAATCCCTCCCTGTTAGTGTTGTTACACCCTCCGACAACACACCCACGAGGCATGATGTCTCCAAGGTTCCAAAAAATAGTCGAAAAAACGGAAAATAACAGAGCTGAGACCCGGTGTTTGTAATGTGAAAATGAATATGGCGGGTGTGTTACCTCGGTGACGTCACGTTCTGACGTCATCGCAAAAAGAGCGATGAACAGAAAGGCGTTTAATTTGCCAAAATTCACCCATTTAGAGTTCGGAAATCGGTTAAAAAAATATATGGTCTTTTTTCTGCACCATCAAGGTATATATTGACGCTTACATAGGTCTGGTGATAATGTTCCCCTTTAACAAAAAAAAAAAATGACAAAGTATGTGCAGATATTTCCCAATATTTTTGGTGTTAAACATTTGATCTTGGCTTTTCCCAGTCGTGCTTTTCAAAGAACAGATAGGACTTCCGTTCTTGTTTTTGTGCATTAATTTAACCCGTGGAAACTTTGTTGAGACGAGGCCTCTAGGAACCAAAGTACGGTGAGAGGAAAAAAACCGCAGTGAGGTCATGCGGTCACACCCAGATGTGGCTTCACGACACAATCATCAACACTGTTGTTGCTGCTGCCTACCAAAAAAAAAAATAATAATAAAAAATCTCCTCAGAGCACAAAAAGGAGGGGGACTTAGAAGAAAATCGCTGATTCGGTGGAGTCTTTGGTTTGCACTCCTGCAAAGTTGTCACTCGGGGAGAACGATTCAGGCCCCCCCGGCAGAAATCCCGACCGTGCGGGCCTCGAGCGCTTTCGGGAAACACCCCGTGAGTCACCGCTGCAAGAGGAAGGCCTGGAGGCTCTCCCGGAGTGAAATGACGCTCTTCTTGGTTTGTGAGCGCCAGAGTTGTGCAAACAGAGCCGTCATTAGAGCCGGCCGCCATGGCAACAAAAATCACATTTAGATTCCGCAGCCAATGACGAGCATTGTCATCAGATATGGAAAACACAGAGCGGTACTCGGTGTGTGTGTGTGAATTATATTTATATAGCGCTTTTCTCAAGTGACTCAAAGCGCTTTACATAGTGACACCCAATATCTAAGTTACATTCAAACCAGTGTGGGTGGCACTGGGAGCAGGTGGGTAAAGTGTCTTGCCAAGGACACAACGGTAGAAACTATGATGGCACAAGCGGGAATCGAACCTGCAACCCTCAAGTTGCTGGCACGGCCACTCTACCAACCGAGCTATGCCGTCCATATCGGTGTTGGCATGGAGTGTATACACAAGACTATAGAACAGACCTTGGCAAATTAAGGCCCGGGGGCCACAGTCGGCCCGTTAAGCTTTTCAACCCATTCCCAAATAATTTTTTTTTCGATCTTTAAGATGGAACGGCCCTCTTTCATCTCCGTAATATCGCTAAAATTCGCTCCATTTGACAAGAACAAGAAAGTTTGATCACATTACGCCTGTACTGGCTCACCTGCACTGGCTTCCTGTGCACTTAAGATGTGACTTTAAGGTTTTACTACTTACGTATAAAATACTACACGGTCTAGCTCCATCCTATCTTGCCGATTGTATTGTACCATATGTCCCGGCAAGAAATCTGCGTTCAAAAGACTCCGGCTTATTAGTGATTCCTAGAGCCCAAAAAAAGTCTGCGGGCTATAGAGCGTTTTCCGTTCGGGCTCCAGTACTCTGGAATGCCCTCCCGGTAACAGTTCGAGATGCTACCTCAGTAGAAGCATTTAAGTCTCACCTTAGAACTCATCTGTCTACTCTAGCCTTTAAATAGACCTCCTTTTTAGACCAGTTGATCTGCCGCTTCTTTTCTTTCTCCTATGTCCCCCCCTCCCTTGTGGAGGGGGTCCGGTCCGATGACCATGGATGAAGTACTGGCTGCCCAGAGTCGAGACCCAGGATGGACCGCTCGTCGGGACCCAGGATGGACCGCTCGCCTGTATCGGTTGTGGACATCTCTACGCTGCTGATCCGCCTCCGCTTGAGATGGTCTCCTGTGGACGGGACTCTCGCTGCTGTCTTGGATCCGCTTTGAACTGAACTCTCGCGGCTGTGTTGGAGCCACTATGGATTGAACTTTCACAGTATCATGTTAGACCCGCTCGACATCCATTGCTTTCGGTCCCCTAGAGGGGGGGGGGGTTGCCCACATCTGAGGTCCTCTCCAAGGTTTCTAATAGTCAGCATTGTCACTGGCGTCCCACTGGATGTGAATTCTCCCTGCCCACTGGGTGTGAGTTTTCCTTGCCCTTTTGTGGGTTCTTCCGAGGATGTTGTAGTCATAATGATTTGTGCAGTCCTTTGAGACATTTGTGATTTGGGGCTATATAAATAAACACTGATTGATTGATTGATGGAAAAAGTCGCTGCCATTGTGATGTGCCGTCATGTTTTCTAATGCAACAACAGAGGTGGGTAATAACGCGCTACATTTACTCCGTTACATCTACTTGAGTAACTTTTGGGATAAATTGTACTTCTAAGAGTAGTTTTTATGCAACATACTTTTACTTTTACTTGAGTATATTTATAGAGAAGAAACGCTACTTTTACTCCGCTCCATTTATCTACAATCAGCTCGTTACTCGCTACTTTTTTTTTTATCGATGTGTTAATGCACGCTTTGTTTGTTTTGATTTTGTAAGACACGCATTCAAAGTAGGAACTAGGCATGCCTGCGTTTCACCAATCAAATGCAGTCACTGGTGACATTGGACCAATCAAACAAAACCAGGCGGTCACGTGAGCGTCACACGTCGAATCCAACCTCAAAAAGTTGACAAACTTATTGGGGTGTTACCATTTAGTGGTCAATTGTACGGAATATGTACTGTACTGTGCAATATACTAATACAAGTTTCAATGAATCAATCAAAAGCGCTAACAAAATAAGAGTCTCCGAAAGCCAGCGCAAACAAGCGAGCAAGCTACGGAGTTTGCCGCCAATGTATTTCTTGTAAAGTGTATAAAAACAAATATGGAAGCTGGACGAATAATATGCCAAAAACCAACGACTTTCATGTGGTATTAGATGGAAAAGAGGAACTTTTTTTTCTCCTCCATTTGAAAACGTGAACGTCTGATTCCAATCAATGCAAGTCATCAGAATCAGGTAATACACCAACTTATATTCTTGTCTTCATGAAAGATAGGAATCTATATGTGTTAAACATGCATGTATATTCATTAAAACACCTTTAACATGTCAACAAAAATGGCAAAATAAATAACTAAATTATATACTATATATATATGTATATATATATATATATCTAGATATATATATATATATATATATATATATATATATATATATAGACACACACAAATATATATATATCTAATATACATAATATATGATATGTGTGTGTATGTATATATGAGGTAGATCACCTCGACTTGGTCATTTATTAAGTAATTGATTAACGTTGAAAAACTTATTGGGGTGTTACCATTTAGTGGTCGATTGTACGGAATATGTACTGTACTGTGCAATCTACTAATAAAAGTGTCAATCAATCAATCAAAAGTGTAAAAGAAAAAAGACACTTTTTATTTCAACCGTACTTCCCGTCACAAGCCTAAAGACTGATTGCACAGTTCTTGTCTTCACAATAAAAGCGCTGCTCCATCGCGCCTGCGCCAACAAAATAAGAGTCTCCGAAAGCCAGCGCAAACAAGCGAGCAAACTACGGAGTTTGCCGCCAATGTATTTCTTGTAAAGTGTATAAAAACAAATATGGAAGCTGGACAAATTAGATGCCAAAAAAACAACGACTTTCATGCGGTATTAGACAGAAAAGAGGTACTTTTTTTCTCCTCCATTTGAAAATGTGGACATTATCAGCACTAAACTGTCTGATTCCAATCAATGCAAGTCATCAGAATCAGGTAATACACCAACTTATATTCTTGTCTTCATGAAAGATAGGAATCTATATGTTAAACATGCATGTATATTCATTAAAACACCTTTAACATGTCAACAAAAACGGCAAAATAAATAACTAAATTATATACTATATATATATATATATATATACGCACACACAAATATATATATATCTAATATACATAATATATGATATGTGTGTGTATGTATATATGAGGTAGATCACCTCGACTTGGTCATTTATTAAGTAATTGATTAACGTTGAAAAACTTAATCGGGTGTTACCATTTAGTGGTCAATTGTACGGAATATGTACTGAACTGTGCAATCTACTAATAAAAGTGTCAATCAATCAATCAAAAGTGTAAAAGAAAAAAGACACTTTTTATTTCAACCGTACTTCCTGTCAAAAGCCTAAAGACTGATCGCACAGTTCCTGTCCTCACAATAAAAGTGCCGCTCCATCGCGACTGCGCCAACAAAATAAGAGTCTCCGAAAGCCAGCGCAAACAAGCGAGCAAGCTACGGTGTTTGCCGCCAATGTATTTCTTGTAAAGTGTATAAAAACGAATATGGAAGCTGGACAAATAAGATGCCAAAAACCAACGACTTTCATGTGGTATTAGACAGAAAAGAGGAACTTTTTTTCTCCTCCATTTGAAAACGTGGACGTCTGATTCCAATCAATGCAAGTCATCAGAATCAGGTAATACACCAACTTATATTCTTGTCTTCATGAAAGATAGGAATCTATATGTTAAACATGCATGTATATCAATCAATCAATCAATGTTTACTTATATAGCCCTAAATCACTAGTGTCTCAAAGGGCTGCACAAACCACCACGACATCCTCGGTAGGCCCACATAAGGGCAAGGAAAACTCACACCCAGTGGGACATCGGTGACAATAATGATCCAGCGGGACGTCTGTGACAATAATGATTATGAGAACCTTAGAGAGGAGGAAAGCAATGGATGTCGAGCGGGTCTAACATGATACTGTGAAAGTTCAATCCACAATGGATCCAACATAGTCGCGAGAGTCCAGTCCAAAGCGGGTCCAACTCAGCAGCGAGAGTCCCGTTCACAGCGGAGCCAGCAGGAAACCATCCCAAGCGGAGGCGGATCAGCAGCGCAGAGATGTCGAGGCGGATCAGCAGCGCAGAGATGTCCCCAGCCGATACACAGGCAAGCAGTACATGGCCACCGGATCGGACCGGACCCCCTCCACAGGGGAGAGTGGGACATAGAAGAAAAAGAAAAGAAACAGCAGATCAACTGGTCTAAAAAGGGAGTCTATTTAAAGGCTACAGTATACAAATGAGTTTTAAGGTGAGACTTAAATGCTTCTACTGAGGTGGCATCTCGAACTGTTACCGGGAGGGCATTCCAGAGTACTGGAGCCCGAACGGAAAACGCTCTATAGCCCGCAGACTTTTTTTGGGCTTTGGGAATCACTAACAAGCCGGAGTCCTTTGAACGCAGATTTCTTGCCGGGACATATGGTACAATACAATCGGCAAGATAGGATGGAGCTAGACCGTGTAGTATTTTATACGTAAGTAGTAAAACCTTAAAGTCACATCTTAAGTGCACAGGAAGCCAGTGCAGGTGAGCCAGTACAGGCGTAATGTGATCAAACTTTCTTGTTCTTGTCAAAAGTCTAGCAGCCGCATTTTGTACCAACTGTAATCTTTTAATGCTAGACATGGGGAGACCCGAAAATAATACGTTACAGTAGTCGAGGCGAGACGTAACAAACGCATGGATAATGATCTCAGCGTCTTTAGTGGACAGAATGGAGCGAATTTTAGCGATATTACGGAGATGAAAGAAGGCCGTTTTAGTAACGCTTTTAATGTGTGCCTCAAAGGAGAGAGTTGGGTCGAAGATAACACCCAGATTCTTTACCGTGTCGCCTTGTTTAATTGTTTGGTTGTCAAATGTTAGAGTTGTATTATTAAATAGAGTTCGGTGTCTAGCAGGACCGATAATCAGCATTTCCGTTTTTTTGGCGTTGAGTTGCAAAAAGTTAGCGGACATCCATTGTTTAATTTCATTAAGACACGCCTCCAGCTGACTACAATCCGGCGTGTTGGTCAGCTTTAGGGGCATGTAGAGTTGGGTGTCATCAGCATAACAGTGAAAGCTAACACCGTATTTGCGTATGATGTCACCTAGCGGCAGCATGTAGATGCTGAAGAGTGCAGGGCCAAGGACCGAACCCTGGGGAACTCCACACGTTACCTTAACGTAGTCCGAGGTCACATTGTTATGGGAGACACACTGCATCCTATCAGTAAGATAAGAGTTAAACCAAGACAGTGCTAAGTCTGACATACCAATTCGTGTTTTGATACGTTCTAATAAAATATTATGATCGACGGTATCGAAAGCAGCGCTAAGATCGAGGAGCAGCAACATAGATGACGCATCAGAATCCATCGTTAGCAATAGATCATTAGTCATTTTTGCGAGGGCTGTCTCCGTCGAGTGATTTGCCCTGAAACCGGATTGAAAGGTTTCACATAGATTGTTAGACGCTAAGTGTTCATTTAACTGCTCCGCAACAATTTTTTCGAGGATTTTTGAAATAAAGGGAAGGTGAGACACCGGTCGGTAGTTTACCATGAGGTCAGGATCGAGGTTAGGTCTTTTAAGAAGAGGATGAATAACCGCTTTTTTGAATGCTAGGGGAACAGTGCCCGAGGAAAGTGATAAGTTTATAATATTTAGCACTGATGGACCTAATAATACAAAGAGCTCCTTGATCAGTTTCCCTGGAAGAGGGTCAAGTAAACATGTTGTTTGTTTTATTCCATTTACACGTTGTAACAATTCCTCTAATGTTATTTCCTCAAAACGAGAGAAAGTATTTTGGAGGGCAGTATCCGCCGTATATACAATCGTGTCAGTGTTAATAGAACCCCGTTGTAGCTGGGACGCATTGTCTTTAATCTCCTTTCTAATGACTTCAATTTTCTTACTAAAGAATTGCATAAAGTCATCAGCTGAGTGGGTGGAGCTACTGGAAGGAGTCCCTTGTTGGGTTAGCGATGCTACCGTACTAAACAAAAATTTAGGATCGTTTTTATTGCGGTGGATGAGATTTGAGTAATAAATAGCTTTAGCTAAGGTAAGCATGCGTTTATAAGTTATTAAACCATCACTAAATGCTTGATGGTGCACCTCAAGTTTAGTCGTGCGCCATTTGCGTTCCAGCTTTCTGCATAATAATTTCTGAGCTCTAGTTTCTTCTGTAAACCACGGGGTGCGCTTTTTTGGAGCCTTTTTTAACTTTAGCGGTGCTATGTTATCAATGGTTTCGCGCAGGGCGTCGTTAAAACATCTTTAACATGTCAACAAAAACGGCAAAATAAATAACTAAAGTATACACTATATATATATATATATATATATATATATATATATATATATATACACACACACACAAATATATATATATATATATATATATGATATACATAATATATGATATGTGTGTGTATGTATATATGAGGTAGATCACCTCGACTTGGTAATTTATTAAGTAATTGATTAACATTGAAAAACTTATTGGGGTGTTACCATTTAGTGGTCAATTGTACAGAATATGTACTGTACTGTGCAATCTACTAATACAAGTTTCAATCAATCAATCAATCGAATGAATGCCTACTGAGCCTATGGTGCTGTTAAGTTATTGTGGCTCAATTGCCTTAATTTTTTTTTATTTGAATGCATTATTATTTAATATATATATTATTGTTTTAGTTGCTTAAGAGATATTCCTGGCTCTGAATTTGCTCATTGCTATTTTCACGTTTTTGTGCATTATTTGTTGCCGTAATCATTAAACAAACAGGTTACTCATTAGTTACTCAGTACTTGAGTAGTTTTTTCACAACATACTTTTTACTTTTACTCAAGCAAATATTTGGATGACTACTCCTTACTTTTACTTGAGTAATAAATCTCTAAAGTAACAGTACTCTTACTTGAGTACAATTTCTGGCTACTCTACCCACCTCTGTGCAACAATGTGTATTCGTCAATGATCACAACTGACCATAAATTATGGGGTTCCCCAGGGGTCTATCTTGGGGCCTCTCCTTTTTATCTTATACATAAATGATTTTGTAAACTCCTCCGAAACTTTCCATAAAATCATTTCTGCTGATGACACACATTTGTTTCCTTCACACAGGAGCCTACACGATTTACAAGAAACCGTCAATTCAGAGCTTGTGAAAGTGGATTCCTGGTTCAAATGCAATAAGCTCTCACTTAATGTAAATAAAACAAATTGTATTCTATTTCGTTCTAATAAAAAATGGATAAATACTGAGCACTGCCATATCAACATTAATGGGCAGGAAATACAGATTGTATACTCCACAAAATTCCTGGGGGGGTCATCATTGACGAATACCTCAATTTTAAATGTCACATTAGCCATCTGTTAAACAAATTATCCAAATATGTTGGCCTGTTCTTTAACCTTCGTCATTATCTTCCTCTTTATGCTCTACTTCATGGGTGCCCAGACTTTTTCTGCAGGCGAGCTACTTTTCAATTGACCAACTCGAGGGGATCTACCTCATTTATATATATCATTTATATTTATTTATTTATGAAAGAGACGTTTTTGTAAACAAGTTAAATGTGTTTAATGATAATACAAGCATGTGTAACACATATAGATGTCTTTCTTTCACAAAGACAAGAATATAAGTTGGTGTATTACCTGATTATGATGACTCGCATTGATTGGAATCAGACATTAATGATGATAACGCCCACATTTTCAAATGGAGGAGAAAAAAAGTTGTCCTTTCTGTACAATACCACATGAAAGTGGTTGGTTTTTGGCATCTAATTCATCCAGCTTCCATACACTTTACAAGAAAAACATTGGCGGCAAATTCCGTAGCTTGCTTGATTGACATTCACGGCACCCGAGGGTCTTGTGAGATGACGCTGGCTGCTGCCAGTTCATTATTATGAAAAAATGACAGAGAGGAAGGCGAGAAACACTTTTTATTTCAACAGACTTTCGCGCCGTCCCTTCCGTCAAAACTCTAAAGGCCGACTGCACATTTCCTATCTTCACAATAAAAGCCCTGCTTCATGCTGCCTGCGCTACATGGGCTCAGGAACACTTCATAAAATTACTGTCAGTAACTACAATTGGTCGCTACATCTGTAAGTGCAAGTTAAAACTCTACCATTCAAAGCCAAACCCATTTATCAACAATATTCTGAAACGCCGCCGGCTTGGCTGGGCCCGAGCTCACCAAAGATGGACTGATGCAAAGTGGAAAGGTGTTCTGTGGTCTGACGAGTCCACATTTCAAATTATATTTGGAAACAGAGGACGTGATGTCTTCCGGAACAAAGAGGAAAATAACCATTCGGATTGTTGTAGGCGTAAAGTTCAAAAGCCAGCATGTGTGATGGTATGGGGGTGTATTAGTGCCCAAGGCATGGGTAACTTACACATCTGTGAAGGCACCATTAATGCTGAAAGGTCCATACAGGTTTTGGAGCAACATATGTTGTCATCCAAGCAACATTATCATGGACGCCCCTGCTTATTTCAGCAAGACAAGTGTTACAACAGCGTGGCTTCATAAAAAAACAGTGCGGGTACTATCATGGCCCGCCTGCAGTCCAGACCTGTCTCCCATCGAAAATGGGTGGCGCATTATGAAGCGTAAAATACGACAACAAGACCCCGGACTGTTGAACGACTGAAGCTCTACATAAAACAAGAATGGGAAAGAATTCCACTTTCAAAGCTTCAACAATTAGTTTCCTCAGTTCCCAAACATGTATTGAGTGTTGTTAAAAGAAAAGGTGATGTAACACAGTGGTGAACATGCCCTTTCCCAACTACTTTGGCACGTGTTGCAGCCATGAAATCCTAAGTTAATTATCATATTTCATCAAATATGTTGTCTTTGTAGCATATTCAACTGAATATGGGTTGAAAAGGATTTGCAAATCATTGTATTCCGTTTATATTTACATCTAACACAATTTAACAACTCATATGGAAACGGGGTTTGTACTTTGTACAGCTCTTCCCAGGGATCCCGAGGCGTTCCCAGGCCAGCTTAGGGATGTAGTCTCTTCAATGTGTCCTAGGTCTTGCCCATAGCCTCCTACCAGTCGGATGTGCCCTAAACACCTCCCCCAGAGAGGCGTTTGGAGGGCATTCTGACCAGATACCAGAACCACCTCAACAGGTTCCTCTCTATGTGGACGAGTAGTGACTTTACTCCGAGCTCTTCCCAAACGACAGAGCTTCTCACCCAATCTCTAAGGGAGAGTTCCGGCATCCGACGGAGGAAACTCATTTCGGCCGATTGCACCCGTGATCTGGTCCTTTTGGTCATGACCCAAACTCATGACTATAGGGGAGGATAGAAACGTGCGAAGTCCAAAACCAGTGAAGTTGGCACGTTGTGTAAATGGTAAATAAAAACAGAATAAAATGATTTGCAAATCCTTTTCAACTTGTATTCAATTGAATAGACTGCAAAGACAAGATATTTCATGTTTGAACTGAGAAACTATTTTTTTTGCAAATAATCATGAATTTAGAATTCAATGGCAGCACAGGGGCATTTTTTTACCACTGTGTTACATGGCCTTTCCTTTTAACAAAACTCAGTAAACGTTTGGGAACTGAGGAGACACATTTTTTAAGCT
The DNA here is from genome assembly GCF_033978795.1 of Nerophis ophidion. Classification (NCBI taxonomy): domain Eukaryota; kingdom Metazoa; phylum Chordata; class Actinopteri; order Syngnathiformes; family Syngnathidae; genus Nerophis; species Nerophis ophidion. The sequence goes on along the minus strand of NC_084633.1, from coordinate 16,349,046 downwards.
TTTCAGATGGAATTATTTCCCATTCTTGCTTGATGCACAACTTAAGTTGATCAACAGTCCGGGGTCTCCGTTGTGGTATTTTAGGCTTCAAAATGTGCCACACATTTTCAATGGGAGACAGGCCTGGACTACAGTCTAATACCCGCACTCCTTTACTATGAAGCCACGCTGTTGTAACACGTAGCTTGGCATTGTCTTGCTGAAATAAGCAGGGGCGTTCATGATAATGTTGCTTGGATGGCAACATAAGTTGCTCCAAAACCTGTATGTACCTTTCAGCATTAATGGTGTCTTCACAGATGTGTAAGTTACCCATGCCTTGGGCACTAATACACCTCCATACCATCACAGATGCTGGCTTTTCAATCTTTGTCCCTAAAGCAATCCAGATGGTTATTTTCCTCTTTGTTCCAGAGGACACAACGTCCACAGTTTCCAAAAACAATTTGAAATGTGGATTCGTCGGACCTATTACACTTTGCTTCAGTCCATTTTAGATGAGCTCGGGCACAACGAAGTCAACGGCGTTTCTGGGTGTTGTTGATAAATGGCTTTGGCTTTGCATAGTAGAGTTTTAACTTGCACTTACAGATGAAGCGAAGAACTGTAGTTACTGACAGTGGTTTTCTGAAGTGTTCCTTGGCCCATGAGGGATCCAAGGTCACGGGCAATCAGTGTTGGTTTTTAGCCATGCTGCTTGCATGCAGTGATTTCTCCTGAATGTTTTGATGATATTACGGACCGTAGATGGTGAAATCCCTAAATTCCTTGCAATAGCTGGTTGAGAAATGTTGTTCTTAAACGTTTTGCTCACGCATTAATTCACAAAGTGGTGACCTTCACCCCACCCTTGTTTGTGAATGACTGAGTATTTCATGGAAGCTGCTTTTATACCCAATTATAGCACCCACCTTTTCCCAATTACATGTGGGATGTTCCAAATAGGTGTTTGATAACCATTCCTCAACTTTTTCAATCTTTTTTGCCACTTGTGCTAGCTTTTTTGAAACATGTCGCAGGCTTCAAATTCCAAATGAGCTAATATTTGCCTCTCTTATTTTATGTGTTTTCTCGGTCTCTCTTATATTTATATAGCACTTTTGTCTAGTGAGTCAAAGTGCTTTACATAGAGAAACCCAATATCTAAGTTACATTTTTAAACCAGTGTGGGTGTCACTGGGAGCAGGTGGGTAAAGTGTCTTGCCCAAGGACACAATGGCAATGACTAGGATGGCGGAAGCGGGAATCGAACCTGGAACCCTCTAGTTGCTGGCACGGCCCCTCTACCAACCGAGCTATGCCGCACATATATATATATATATATATATATATATATATATATATATATATATATATATATATATATATATGTAGGTGTGGGAAAAATCACAAGACTACTTCATCTCTACAGAACTGTTTCATGAGGGGTTCCCTCAATCATCAGGAGATTTTAATGGAAGCATTCACATACAATGGTTTATATAGGGCCCAGAGTGGGTGGGTACAGGCAGGCGTAGGGTGTGGTGATTGGCTCATGTGTTACCTAGGAGGTGTTTCCGTCTGTGGCGGCATGTTGAAATGATTTCACTGCGCTTGTTGAGGGATGATAGATCTGGATGATATATAATAAACCGTTTCTCTTTTAAGCATAGGTTGCATCTTTTATTACCACTGTTGTAAGGTGTGCTGGATGCAAGAATTTGCCATGTTATTGAATATTCAACATTATTGTCTTTGAGGTTCCAAATGTGTTTGCTGAGTTCTGTAGAATTCCGCAAAGTCTGGTTTCTAAAGGAGGCGTTGTGATTATTCCATCTTGTTTTGAACGCTCCTTCGGTTAATCCTACGTACGTGTCGGATGTGTTAATGTCCTTGCGTGTTACCTTTGCTTGGTAAACGACTGATAGGTGAGGGTGAAGTTGTATCCGCTCGGATACAACTTCACCCTCACCTATGAACCCACTCCAGGAAACCAACCAAAAAAGAGCAGAAAACGAAACAACATCATCTGGTACAATCCGCCATTCAGCCAAAACGTCTCAACCAACATCGGCCGCAAGTTCCTCACTCTGATCGACAAACACTTCCCCAAAGGCAACACCCTAAGAAAAATATTCAACAAGAACAACATTAAATTGAGCTACAGCTGTATGAATAACATCCAACAAATCATTTCAAACCACAACAAGGCAATTGCAAAAGGACTGCCTACCCCCAGACTAAACGACTCTGAAACCAATAAGGAATGTAACTGTCGCAAGAAACCTGATTGCCCTCTCAACCGAGAGTGCTTACAGACATCAGTCGTTTACCAAGCAAAGGTGACACGCAAGATGCAGTAGAGATGAAGTAGTCTTGTGATTTTTCCCACACTTACATATTGCGCTCTACCACGGTATCGAGCACTATTCTCTGGATAATCCAATCAAGACATATATATATATATATATATATATATATATATATATATATATATATATATATATATATATATATATATATGTATGTTAGGTCAGGAAAAAACTCAAGTGGCACAAGTGGAAAATTAGTTAAGTATGTTAGAATAATTATGTATACTGTATATTATCACACAACTCTTATGCTTAAGGGCCGTTGCAATAGTTATTATCAATTGTGCTGAAGTTGTACTTTTTCTATCTATGCAAAGCCAGTCGTCTCGTATCAGTGTTTTCAAACCCTGAATCGGCCTGCTGACTGCCAAGAAAACATTGAGTGCCGTGACGCAGACAAAGCAGAGACAGGGCGATATCACGAGTGTCAACACATTCGCATTTCATTAATAGTCATATATTGTGTCTAACTGGAGCTGCTGAAATTACCCCCTTCCTTCAGCGGCAGTTTGAGTGATGTAACCAGGGACCTCCTAAACCAGGGACCTCCTAAATAAATAGTGGAAGCATGTGGGCTGGACCTTAGATTATAGTTTGGATCTGTAACTAGAGTACAGCCCAAAAAACGTCTGTCCTCATTTGAGCCAAATTGAATTCTGTCGCTGCATGATTCCTTGTTTCTTGTCTGTTTGATAGATGTCATCAGTGTTTGAACCTGACAAAGTACTTAAAAAGTTATGATGGATTACATGTGATGACACTTCCTTGGCCCCGTTTTTTTTTTTTTCTGCCCTCAAGTGAAACTGATCTGATTTTAAGGTAGTCCTTAATGCGATTGGAATCTGATCTTCTCAAATGTAACGCAATCCGACCTGTATGTGACCGGAATGGAATTTGTTTTCGTCAGCTTTGGGCGATCTACATCTCTGGTGTGAGCCAGAAAGACGCCACAGACGCCATCGGACACACACACAAACACACACACACACACACACACACAAATATATGTGTATATATACTTTGTATTACATTCTGTTTCGGACAAGAAGACATCATCTGCAAAAAGCAGAGACCTAATCCCGCGTCCACCAAACCGGAACCCCTCAACGCCTGCGCCTAGAAATTCTGTCCATAAAAGTTATGAACAGAATCGGTGACAAAGGACAGCCTTGGCGGAGTCCAACCCTCACTGGAAATGTGTCCGACTTACTGCCGGCAATGCGGACCAAGCTCTGGCACTGATCGTACAGGGAGCGGACCGCCACAATCAGACAGTCCGATACCCCATACTCTCTGAGCACTCCACACAGGACTTCCCGAGGGACACGGTCGAATGCCTTCTCCAAGTCCACAAAGCACATGTAGACTGGTTGGGCAAACTCCCATGCACCCTCAAGAACCCTGCCAAGAGTATAGAGCTGGTCCATAGTTGCACGACCAGGATGAAAACCACACTGTTCCTCCTGAATCCGAGGTTCGACTATCCGGCGTAGCCTCCTCTCCAGTACACCTGAATAGACCGTACCGGGAAGGCTGAGGAGTGTGATCCCACGATAGTTGGAACACACCCTCCGGTCCCCCTTCTTAAAAAGAGGGACCACCACCCCGCTCTGCCAATCCAGAGGTACCGCCCCCGATGTCCACGCGATGCTGCAGAGTCTTGTCAACCAAGACAGCCCCACAGCATCCAGAGCCTCAAGGAACTCCGGGTGGATCTCATCCACCCCTGGGGCCTTGCCACCGAGGAGCTATTAAACCACCTCGGCAACCTCAGCCCCAGAAATAGGAGAACCCACCACAGATTCCCCAGGCACTGCTTCCTCATAGGAAGACATGTTGGTGGGATTGAGGAGGTCTTCGAAGTATTCCCTCCACCTATCAACAACATCCGCAGTTGAGGTCAGCAGAACATCATCCGCACCATACACGGTGTTGATAGTGCACTGCTTCCCCTTCCTGAGGCGGCGGATGGTGGTCTAGAATCGCTTCGAAGCCGTCCGGAAGTCGTTTTCCATGGCTTCCTCGAACTCCTCCCATGTCCGAGTTTTTGCCTCCGTGACCGCTAAAGCTGCAAACCGCTTGGCCCGTCGGTACCTGTCCACCGCCTCCGGAGTCCTATGAGCCAAAAGAACCCGATAGGACTCCTTCTTCAGCTTGACGGCATCCCTCACCGCTGGTGTCCACCAACGGGTTTTAGGATTACCGCCCTGACAGGCACCAACTACCTTGCGTCCACAGCTCCAATAGGCCGCCTCGACAATAGAGGTGCTTTAGAACTTTGTTGTGAAAATCTCCTTCCGCATCTATGGAAACGCTTCCCGCCCTCATTGCTTGGTGCCTCGTGTCAGGTTCAAACACTGATGACATCTATTAAACAAGACAAAAGGCAAAGAATCAAACAGAGACAGAAATAAAATTTGGACTCAGATCCTGTACAGTCCTGCACCACGCTCTACCCCCAGATCGTACTCCTCTTTCTTTATTTGACTTCCCCCCCTCCTTCCCACAGCTGCTTCCTCAGGGACGTGGGTCGTAAACAGCGTTGCCTTCGGTTCCCGAACAGTTCAAAAATGATTCCATAAAATAGTTCAAAGAGAGTTCCATAAAATAGTTCAAAGAGAGTCCCATAAAATAGTTGAAAAAGAGTTTGTAAAAATTCTTCAAAAACAGTTCTTCTGGAAGTTGGGCAGATCCTGCCATCCGTCTGCTTGGAAGTCCGAGTGGAGTTTTACGAGCATTCTTCTTAGAAGGTTTCAGCCTTTTGTCTTCTTGTCCGAAACACAATGTAATACAAAGTTTTTTGTAATAATTTAGAAACAATTATTCTAACACCTTGTATGAGCTGCTGTGATGTCATTTACCATAATAATCAATTACATGACCATAGTAACTAATTAGATTATTCCTTACGGTCATTGGAAAACATGACTGCACATCATAATGGCAGCTACTTTTTACATCTTAAAGATCTAAAAAAAATTATTTGAGAATGTCCGGCAGGCCAGATTGAAAAGCTTAAGGGGGAACATTATCAGCAGACCTATGTAAGCGTCAATATAGAAAAAAGACCATATGTTTTTTTAACCGATTTCCGAACTCTAAAAGGGTGAATTTGGCGATTTAAACGCCTTTCTATTGATAGCCTGTCGAGCGATGACAATTCACCCGTGACGTCACAAGTCAAATCAGCTCTCTTATTTTCCGTTTTTTCGACGGTTTTCCCGTACCTTGGAGACATCATGCCTCGTCGGTGTGTTGTCGGAGGGTGTAACAAAACGAACAGAGACGTATTCAAGTTGCAACAGTGGCCAAAAGATGCGAAAGTTCCTCGTTTGTTCCGCACACTTTACCGACGACAGCTATGCTACGACAGAGATGGCAAGAATGTGTGGATATCCTGCGACACTCAAAGCAGATGCATTTCCAACGATAAAGTCAACGAAATCTGCAACATTGGAAAACAGACCACCACTGAATCTCCCGGAGTGCCAGCTATTCAAGTACGACGGCAGTCTCTTCCCGCAGACGAGCGAGGTAAACCCCCTGGATATGTTGGCTAAGACGTGATTAATGCCACTTCTTTTTCTGTCTCATTTTGTCCACCAAACTTATAACGCTGTGCATGAATGCAGAAAGGTGAGTTTTGTTGATGTTATTGACTTATGTGGAGTGTGCTAATCAGACATATTTGGTCACGGCATGACTGCAAGCTAATCGATGCTAACATGCTATTTAGGCTAGCTGTATGTACATATTGCATCATTATGCCTCATTTGCAGCTATATTTGCATCCAGCCTTTCCCTCCACCCACATTTAATGCCAAACAAACACATACCAATCGCTGGTTAGAAGGCGATCGCCGAATTCGTCCTCGCTTCCTCCCGTGCCGCTGTCTGTCGTGAGATGGCTCAAAAGCTTCAGTTTCTTCTTTAATTTTTGTTTTCGCTACCTGCCTCCATACTCCAACCATCCGTTTTAATACATACGTAATCTGTTAAATCGCTCAAGGCGCTGAAATCCGAGTCTGAATCCGAGCTACTATGCTATACCTTTCTGTGCTATCCGCCATGTTTGTTTCTGGTGATGGTGTAAATCAGGCACTTTGAAGTTGTTTTTGGGGATATTGCGTGATGGGTAAAATTTTGAGAAAAACTTCGAAAAATAAAATAAGCCACTGGGAACTGATTTTTATTGGTTTTAACCCTTCTGAAATTGTGATAATGTTCCCCTTTAAGTTATTTACTGAGATTGCGTGAGCCTATGGGTTTGCACTTTGTTTATTTTATATATATTTTTTGTTTGCATTTTATTTTAGTTACTTTGAATTTACAACCCCCTGGCACTGTTTTGTACGTTTTTTAAACTTCCTTTGATTATTATTTTCAACTATATCCTTTACACACTGATGTCAGTTTTTGATGTAGTACAGCCTGAGGGATCAAAAGTCTGTAATATCGTTTACGTGCAGTGATTTCTCCAGATTCTCTGAACTATTTTGATGATTTTATGGACCGTAGATAGTAAAATCCCTAAATTCCTTGCAATAGCTTGTTGAGAAATGTTGTTCTAAAACTGTTTGACAATTTGCTCACAAATTGGTGACTCTCACCCCATCCTTGTTTGTGAATTTCATGGAAGCTGCTTTTATACCCAATCATGGCACCCACCTGTTCCCAATTAGCCTGCACAGCTGCGGGATGTTCCATATAAGTGTTTGATGAGCATTCCTCAACTTCATCAGTATTTATTGCCACCTTTCCCAACTTCTTTGTCACGTGGTGCTGGCATCAAATTCTACAGTTAATGATTATTGGCACAAAAAAAAAATGTTTATCAGTTTGAACATCAAATATGTTGTCTTTGTAGCATATTCAACTGAATATGGGTTGAAAATGATTTGCAAATCATTGTTTTCCGTTTATATTTACATCAAACACAATTTCCCAACTCATATGGAAACGGGGTTTTGTATTTCAAAAACTGTTCAGTGTCTTTCCTGGTAAAGTATTTGATTAAGTTACAACAAACAATGCAAGTCAATACACATCGAAAAAAAAATTTTTTTTTAAATGTCTATGTTCTCAAACATCAGCAGCTCAAATTAAATAAATGAAATAGAACAAAACAGACAACACTCCCTCTTTTTTTTGTGTGGGAACTGTACATCTCTGCCAGTTTTCCTCAGAAGTACTTACTGCCTCCGTGGGCGCTCCGGGGATGGTTCCTTGGGTTTTTGTGCTTTGTGGTTGGATGACTTCATCCTCAGATCACAAACAACCTTCTAGATCAGGGGTCAGGAACCTTTTTGGCTGAGAGAGCCAAAAAGCCAAATATTTTCAAAAATGTCTTTCCGTAAGAGCCATATAATATTTTTTTTTTACCACTGAACACAACTAAACACGTGCATTTTTAAGTAAGACCAACATTTCTAGAGTACAATAGGTCTCTTATTCTTTGTAATAACATTGTTATTCTGAAGCTAACTTTGGAGGGGGCGTGGCCCGCGGGCCTGCAGCGAACTTAGGTGTGCCAGGACCGGCTTCGAAATCAGCGAGAGCTGCGTAGACGGCCCACCTGAGCCTTGTTATCTAATCACCTGTCGCTCCGTTATAAGCAGCAGCCAGGAGGAGAGACGGGGTTGGGGCTGGAGCCAGAGCGAGAACAAAAGAGAAAAAATACAATTGCTGGAAAGCAACTGAGAGACTTATTATTGAAAAATAAAACAATATTATAACCTTGAAACGGGCTCTCATGTCGGTGCTTGGTGGTCTGAAGAACCCCCCAGGAGGACAAGCCCCACACTAACCAATAATAAATAAATAACTTCTCAACGCAACTTCTTGAACAGGTGCGGTAGAAAACGGATGGATGGACTAAAAATGCGTGAGAATGTTTTATGTTTTGAACATTATTTTTTAACACTTATTACAAGTGGAATTATTCATTACTTATCATGTTAAGCAACGTCAGCTCAGATTTATCCGAGAGCCACAGGTTCCCTACCCCTGTTCTAGATCGTTATCACGGCACATTTTGTCGGAGGAGCACTTCAGATATTTATTCATTTCATTACCAAATGTGAAATGAACATGATTTTTTTAAATGAATAAGTTAGAAAGATGGTCATTGATATATATTTATACCAACTTTTGCCGAGATAAGCGTTCTCTTTGTGTGTTTTTAATCAGATGGCAGACATGAAAAAGGTGGCAGTCATATTCCAAATAACGTGGTGTTAGCCATAGTCTGGAATCTTTGGGCTTGGGCTTGGGAACACAAAGTTTTTACTGTGACGCATTATGGTCGGCCATAAAGTGGCAACTTGCATGTGGCAGCTGGGAGTCACTTCTGTGGGAATAAACACAGTCGTGTTGCATTCTAATGAATTATCCTTGAGCAGCCATATTTGGTACATGATTGTCAGTAGACCAGACCTGGGAACTTTAAAGGCCTACTGAAACCCACTTCTACCCACCACGCAGTCTGATAGTTTATGTATCAATGATGAAATATTAACATTGCAACACATGCCAATACGGCCGCTTTAGTTTACTAAATTGCAATTTTAATTTCCCGCGGAGTTTCTTGTTGAAAACGTCGCGGAATTAATGACGCCTCGGGTTGTAGCGGACATGTTAGCGACGGCTAAAAGTCGTCTCTTATCATCGCATAATTACACAGTAATTTGGACATATGTGTTGCTGGATCTTTTGCAATTTGTTCAGTTAATAACGGAGACGTCAAAGAAGAATGCTGTTGGTGGATTGCAGCTGCCTTTAGCACCGAAACACAGCCGGTGTTTCTTTGTTTGTTGTGAAGCTTTAACACAGAGCGGTCAAGCGGACATGTTTCTCTACGTCAGGGGTGCCCACACTTTTTCTGCAGGCGAGCTACTTTTCAATTGACCAACTCGAGGGGATCTACCTCATTTATATATATATCATTTATATTTATTTATTTATGAAAGAGAAATTTTTTGTAAACAAGTTAAATGTGTTTAATGATAATACAAGCATGTGTAACACATATAGATGTCTTTCTTTCACAAAGACAAGAATATAAGTTGGTGTATTACCTGATTCTGATGACTTGCATTGATTGGAATCAGACAGTAATGATGATAACGCCCACATTTTCAAATGGAGGAGAAAAAAAGTTGTCCTTTCTGTACAATACCACATGAAAGTGGTTGGTTTTTGGCATCTAATTCATCCAGCTTCCATACACTTTACAAGAAAAACATTGGCGGCAAATTCCGTAGCTTGCTTGATTGACATTCACGGCACCCGAGGGTCTTGTGAGATGACGCTGGCTGCTGCCAGTTCATTATTATGAAAAAATGACAGAGAGGAAGGCCAGAAACACTTTTTATTTCAACAGACTTTCGCGCCGTCCCTTCCGTCAAAACTCTAAAGGCCGACTGCACATTTCCTATCTTCACAATAAAAGCCCTGCTTCATGCTGCCTGCGCTAACAAAATAAGAGTCTCGGAAAGCTGGCGTGCACAAGTGATGTGCACGCCAGCTTTCTGAGGGATCGCTTGTGCACGCCAGTTTTCCCAGACTCTGTATTTAGTTAGCGCAGGCAGCATGAAGCAGGGCTTTTATTGTGAAGATAGGAAATGTGCAGTCGGCCTTTAGAGTTTTGACGGAAGGGACGGCGCGAGAGTCTGTTGAAATAAAAAGTGTTTCTCGCCTTCCTCTCGGTCATATTTTCATAATAATGATCTTGCATCTCACAAGACCCTCCGGTACCGTGAATGTCATTTAAGTGACGTCTTGGTGAAGATTGATGATCACTCATTTTTAGGTCTATTTTTTTTAAAAGCCTGGCTGGAGATCGACTGACACACCCCCCGCGATCGACGTAATGGGCACCCCTGCTCTACGTCGACCAGCAAGTTTTTGAATGGGAAAAGTGTGATGTTAAGTCGACTCTTACCGGAGACTTGAGTGGAATATGCGACCTCATCCTGCAGCTCAGAAAGGCAGCTGTGATCTTGGCTCCTGCATTGGCTTCTCTCAGAGACACTGGCGTTCACCGCAGCCATCCGACTTTCAGGTACGACTATACCAGGGTATCCGCAGATCCTTAAAAAGTCTTAAATTCATGTATCTAAAATTAAGGCCTTAAAAAGTATTAAATATATTAGAAATTCGCAAAATGGTCTTAAATTCAGTACTCAATGGTCTTAAATTGTCTTTGAGTAAAAGTGAATGATTCCAGCTCATTTTTTCTTTGTATCTCTTCAAGAGATACAAAGAAAAAATGAGTGAGCCGAAAAAAATAGAGGCAGAACTCGTGAATGAGAACAGCCAGCTGAAGCTCAACTGAGGCTCATTTGAGTGTGTGATCAGTGTTTTGTTGTTGATGTTGTATTATTGATTTGCACTATTATTGCACTATTATTGACCAAATGTAATTTCTTTTTACCCTTACCTCGGTTATTATGTTTTTACTGGCGTTGGTGTTGGTTTTTTTTGTTTTTGGATCTCTCAAGATTTTTGATAAGCTGTTTGGCAGAGTGGTGCTGATCAGTATGTTTATTAATAAACATACAAAAAGTCAACTCGACTGATTGTCATTGAGGTTGTAGTACAGTGGGATCCCCAACCGTCGCTTATATTTATAGATTTTTTATTATTTTTGTCGGTCTTAAATTTTATTCAAGGTGGCATTAAAAAGGTCTTAAAAAGTCTTAAATTTGACTTGCTGAAACCTGCAGATACCCTGTATACCAGGGGTGCCCATTACGTCGATCGCGAGCTACCAGTCGACCGCGGGGGGTGTGTCAGTCGATCTCCAGCCAGGCTTTTAAAAAGAATAGACCTAAAAATGAGTGATCATCAATCTTCACCAAGACGTCACTTAAATGACATTCACGGTACCGGAAGGTCTTGTGAGATGACGCTGGCTGCTGCAAGATCATTATTATGAAAATATGACCGAGAGGAAGGCGAGAAACACTTTTTATTTCAACAGACTCTCGCGCCGTACCTTCCGTCAAATCTCTAAAGGCCGACTGCACATTTCCTATCTTCACAATAAAAGCCCTGCTTCATGCTGCCTGCGCTAACTAAATACAGAGTCTCGGAAAACTGGCGTGCACAAGCGATCCCTCAGAAAGCTGTGCATTCCGAGACTCTTATTTTGTTAGCGCAGGCAGCATGAAGCAGTGCTTTTATTGTGAAGATAGGAAATGTGCAGTCGGCCTTTTGAGTTTTGACGGAAGGGACGGCGCGAAAGTCTGTTGAAATAAAAAGTGTTTCTCGCCTTCCTCTCTGTCATTTTTTCATAATAATGAACTGGCAGCAGCCAGCGTCATCTCACAAGACCCTCGGGTGCCGTGAATGTCAATCAAGCAAGCTACGGAATTTGCCGCCAATGTTTTTCTTGTAAAGTGTATGGAAGCTGGATGAATTAGATGCCAAAAACCAACCACTTTCATGTGGTATTGTACAGAAAGGACAACTTTTTTTCTCCTCCATTTGAAAATGTGGGCGTTATCATCATTACTGTCTGATTCCAATCCATGCAAGTCATCAGAATCAGGTAATACACCAACTTATATTCTTGTCTTCGTGAAAGAAAGACATCTATATGTGTTACACATGCTTGTATTATCATTAAACACATTTAACTTGTCTACAAAAATGTCTCTTTCATAAATTAATAAATGTAAATTATATATATAAATGAGGTAGATCCCCTCGAGTTGGTCAATTGAAAAGTAGCTCGCCTGCAGAAAAAGTGTGGGCACCCCTGCTGTATACAATCTCACTAAAACACGAATAAAACAATAAGCAGATAAGGGATCTTCCAGAATGATCCTAGTAAATATGTCTAATTACATCTGAAACGCTCACACTGCCGCCGCCTGGAGCCGTCTCTTTTAATTTTCATTTTATTTTTGTGCTTAACTCACTTTCTTCATCCACAAATCTTTCATCCTCGCTCAAAATAATGGGGGCAATTGTCGCTTTCTCGGTCCGAATCGCTGTAGCTGCTGGTGGCCATGATTGTAAACAATGTTCAGTTGTGAGGAGCCCTACAACCCGTGACGTCACGCGCACTTCGTCTGCTACTTCCGGTACATGCAAGGCTTTTTTTATTAGCGACCAAAAGTTGCAAACTTTATCGTCGATGTTCTCTACTAAATCCTTTCAGCAAAAATATGGCAATATCGCGAAATGATCAAGTATGACACATAGAATGGACCTGCTATCCCCGTTTAAATAAGAAAATCTCATTTCAGTAGGCCTTTACAAGTGTAACCAGAATAAGATGTTCTTTCTTTATAATGGACATTTTATATTTAATACAGTTAATTGAATTGCATGTAGCTATGCTACTAAGTATAACAAATGTCACTGATTCCCTGGGGACATTATTACTCATATGAAGAATCAGACACTGTACACAGGTGATCATTCTACCGCGATGAGTAATAAATTACAGGTAGAATGACTCTAAACCAGGGGTCACCAACGTGGTGCCCGTAAGGACCAGATGAGTCGCCCGCTGGCCTGTTCTAAAAATAGCTCAAATAGCAGCACTTACCAGTGAGCTGCCTCTATTTTTTAAATTGTATTTATTTACTAGCAAGCTGGTCTCGCTTTGTTCGACATTTTTAATTCTGAGAGAGACAAAACTCAAAGAGAGTTTGAAAATCCAAGAAAATATTTTAAAGACTTGGTTTTCACTTATTTAAATAAATTCATTTATTTTTTTACTTTGCTTCTTATAACTTTCAGAAAGACAATTTTAGAGAAAAAAATACAACCTTAAAAATGATTTTAGGATTTTTAAACACATACTTTTTTACCTTTTAAATTCCTTCCTCTTCTTTCCTGACAATTTAAATCAATGCTTAAGTATTTTTTTTTTACTGTAAAGAATAATAAATACATTTTAATTTAATTCTTCATTTTAGCTTCTGTTTTTTCGATGAAGAATATTTGTGAAATATTTCTTCAAACTTATTATGATTAAAATAAAATAAAAATATTGTGGCAAATCTAGAAAATCTGCAGAATCAAATTTAAATCTTTAGAATTTTTTATTTAATTTTTGTCCTGGAAAATGTAGAAGAAATAATGATTTGTGTTTGTTGGAAATATAGCTTGGTCCAATTTGTTATATATTCTAACAAAGTGCAGATTGGATTTTAACCTATTTAAAACATGTCATCAAAATTTCTACAATTCATCTGCATCAGGAAAAACTACTAATGATGTTCCATAAATTCTTTTTTTTAATTTTTTCAAAAAGATTCAAATTATCGTGTTTTTCTCTTCATATTTTTCGGTTGAATTTTGAAATTTAAAGAGTCGAAATCGAAGATAAACTATGTTTCAAAATTTAATTTACATTTTTTTTCGCTTTTTTTTACTCTTTTGAACCGTTCAATTAAGTGTTTTTTTTCATCATTTATTCTCTACAAAAAAACCTTCCGTAAAAGGAAAAAAAATGTACAACGGAATGACAGACAGAAATACTCTTTTCTATATATATATATATATATATATATATATATATATATATATATATATATATATATATATATATCCATCCATCCATTTTCTACCGCTTATTCCCTTTTGGGGTTGCGGGGGGCGCTGGCGCCTATCTCAGCTACAATCGGGCGGAAGGCGGGGTACACCCTGGACAAGTCGCCACCTCATCACAGGGCCAACACAGATAGACAGACAACATTCACACTCACATTCACACACTAGGGCCAATTTAGTGTTGCCAATCAACCTATCCCCAGGTGCATGTCTTTGGAGGTGGGAGGAAGCCGGAGTACCCGGAGGGAACCCACGCATTCACGGGGAGAACATGCAAACTCCACACAGAAAGATCCCGAGCCTGGATTTGAACCCAGGAACTGCAGGAACTTCGTATTGTGAAGCAGACGCACTAACCCCTCTGCCACCGTGAAGCCCCCCTATTTAAAACATGTAATCAAAATTCTAAAATTAATCTGCATCAGGAAAAATTACTAATGATGTTCCATGAATTCTTTTTTTTTTTTTTTTCAAAAAGATTCAAATTATCGGGTTTTTCTCTTCATATTTTTCGGTTGAATTTTGAAATTTAAAGAGTCGAAATCGAAGATAAGTTTTAAGTCTCACCTTAAAACTCATCTGTATACTCTAGCCTTTAAATAGACCTCCTTTTTAGACCAGTTGATCTGCCGCTTCTTTTCTTTCTCCTATGTCCCCCCCTCCCTTGTGGAGGGGGTCCGGTCCGATGACTATGGATGAAGTACTGGCTGTCCAGAGTCGAGACCCAGGATGGACCGCTCGTCGGGACCCAGGATGGACCGCTCGCCTGTATCGGTTGGGGACATCTCTACGCTGCTGATCCCCCTCCGCTTGAGATGGTTTCCTGTGGACGGGACTCTCGCTGCTGTCTTGGATCCGCTTGAACTGAACTCTCGCGGCTGTGTTGGAGCCACTATGGATTGAACTTTCACAGTATCATGTTAGACCCGCTCGGCATCCATTGCTTTCGGTCCCCTAGAGGGGGGGGGGGGGGTTGCCCACATCTGAGGTCCTCTCCAAGGTTTCTCATAGTCAGCATTGTCACTGGCGTCCCACTGGATGTGAATTCTCTCTGCCCACTGGGTGTGAGTTTTCCTTGCCCTTTTGTGGGTTCTTCCGAGGATGTTGTAGTCGTAATGATTTGTGCAGTCCTTTGAGACATTTGTGATTTGGGGCTATATAAATAAACATTGATTGATCGATTGATAAACTATGTTTCAAAATTTAATTTCCATTTTTTTTTTCGCTTTTTTTACTCTTTTAAACCGTTCAATTAAGTGTTTTTTTCATCATTTATTCTCTACAAAAAAACCTTCCGTAAAAGGAAAAAAAAATGTACAACGGAATGACGGACAGAAATACCCTATATATATATATATATATATATATATATATATATATATATATATATATATATATATATATAAGACGCTGAGATCATTATCCATGCGTTTGTTATGTCTCGCCTCGATTACTGTAACGTATTATTTTCGGGTCTCCCCATGTCTAGCATTAAAAGATTACAGTTGGTACAAAATGCGGCTGCTAGACTTTTGACAAGAACAAGAAAGTTTGATCATATTACGCCTGTACTGGCTCACCTGCACTGGCTTCCTGTGCACTTAAGATGTGACTTTAAGGTTTTACTACTTACGTATAAAATACTACACGCTCTAGCTCCATCCTATCTTGCCGATTGTATTGTACCTTATGTCCCGGAAAGAAATCTGCGTTCAAAGGACTCCGGCTTATTAGTGATTCCCAAAGCCCAAAAAAAGTCTGCGGGCTATAGAGCGTTTTCCGTTTGGGCTCCAGTATTCTGGAATGCCCTCCCGGTAACAGTTCGAGATGCCACCTCAGTAGAAGCATTTAAGTCTCACCTTAAAACTCATTTGTATACTCTAGCCTTTAAATAGACTCCCTTTTTAGACCAGTTGATCTGCCATTTCTTTTCTTTTTCTCCTATGTCCCACTCTCCCTTGTGGAGGGGGTCCGGTCCGATCCGGTGGCCATGTACTGCTTGCCTGTGTATCGGCTGGGGACATCTCTGCGCTGCTGATCCGCCTCCGCTTGGGATGGTTTCCTGCTGGCTCCGCTGCGAACGGGACTCTCGCTGCTGTGTTGGATCCGCTTTGGACTGGACTCTCGCGACTGTGTTGGATCCAATATGGATTGAACTTTCACAGTATCATGTTAGACCCGCTCGACATCCATTGCTTTCCTCCTCTCCAAGGTTCTCATAGTCATCATTGTCACCGATGTCCCACTGGGTGTGAGTTTTCCTTGCCCTTATGTGGGCCTACCAAGGTTGTCGTAGTGGTTTGTGCAGCCCTTTGAGACACTAGTGATTTAGGGCTATATAAGTAAACATTGATTGATTGATTGATATATATTTATTAAAGGTAAATTGAGCAAATTGGCTATTTCTGGCAATTTATTTAAGTGTGTATCAAACTGGTAGCCCTTCGCATTAATCAGTACCCAAGAAGTAGCTCTTGCTTTCAAAAAGGTTGGGGACCCCTGCTCTAAACCGACACATTCCCATAATGTGGACACACACAACACTTGCTAAGAGTGACACGTATCCGTGCTTCAATGCTCACGTTTCATGGCCTCATAAGTGTTGACATTGGTGGAAAACAGGAAAAAAAAAAAAAAGAAGAATTGTGTAACAAAGACGCCTGCCAGGGCGCGCTTGCAACATAACCCTGACTAGAATCATTGTTGCTCAAAAAAAAAAAGTGTTGAAATAGCACATGTGGGTGATAAATAACACTTTGACATGCATTGTTTTTACAGTTAAGATGGTATACGGCGTGAAATGATGTCGGAGGAAACACGAAATTGTTATGAACGAAATCATTTGCCCGAGAAGAACACTCATAATGGCTTCCAAGGAACTTCTATTTCGCTGTAGTGGATGACGTAATCGCGTGATGCACCGCCGAGTCAGCATCCTTCCCAGACATGGAGGCAACAGTTTAGCTTTTAGCACTTTGCTCCGCTAACATGAGAGCAGAAGTTTAATGTGAACAAAGAGACGCTAATCGCTTTGTTTATTTCTGAACTCTTTCTATTTCTGAACTGCTTTTCTGCAGAAAAATATTATGCCCTTTGTGTCATTGTCTCTTTTAATTTTTCTTCTTTGTAAATGGACTTTTGTTGCAAAGCGATGACAAATGAGGATGCGAGTGTGTGCACGCACGCACGACGGCATCGTCTTTTGGCTCTCTTGCTGAAATAAGCAGGGGCGTCTATGATGACGTTGCTTGGATGGCAATATATGTACCTTCCAGTATTAATGGTGCCTTCACAGATGTGTAAGTTTCCTCCAGCACTAATACACAGATGCTAGCTTTTGAACTTTGCACCTAGAACAATCCGGATGGTTCTTTTCCTCTTTTTTCCCACAGGACACGACATCCACAATTTCCCAAAACAATTTGAAATGTGGACTCGTAAGACCACAGAACAGCTTTCCACTTTGCATCAGTCCATCTGAGATGAGCTCAGGCGGCATTTCTGGGTGTTGTTGATAAATGGTTTTGGCGGCATAGCACGGTTGGTAGAGTGGCCGTGCCGGCAACTTGAGGGGTTGCAGGTTCGATTCCCGCTTGTGCCATCCTAGTTACTGCCGTTGTGTCCTTGGGCAAGACACTTTACCCACCTGCCCCCAGTGCCACCCACACTGGTTTAAATGTAACTTAGATATTGGGTGTCACTATGTAAAGCGCTTTGAGTCACTTGAGAAAAGCGCTATATAAAAATAATTCACTTCACTTCACATTGTAGAGTTTTATCTTGCACTTACAGATGTAGCAACCAACTGTAGTTGCTGACAGCGGTTTTCTGGAGTGTTCCTGAGCCCATGTGTTGATATCCTTTACACACCGATGTCGCTTTTTGATGCAGTACCGTCTGAGGGATCCAAGGTATCGGGCATTCAATGTTACATGCAGTGATATCTCCAGATTCTCTGAAAATGTTGATGAAATGGTGAAATCCCTAAATTCCTTGCAATAGCTGGTTGAGAAATGTTGTTCCTAAACTTTTGGACGATTTGCTCATGCATTTGTTCACAAAGTGGTGACCCTCGCCCCATCCTTCATGGAAGCAGCTTGTATCCCCAAACTTGGCACCCACCTGTTCCCAATTAGCCTGTTCAACTTGAGTTGGACAATATCGGAATATTGTCCATCCATCCATTCAGTTTCTACCACTTGTCCCGTTCGGGGTCGCGGGGGGTCGCCGGAGCCTATCTCAGCGGCATTCGGGCGGAAGACGGTGTACACCCTGGACAAGTCTCCACCTTATCGCAGGGCCAAGCCGGAGTACCCGGAGGGAACCCACGCAGTAGCGGGGAGAACATGCAAACTCCACACAGAACCGGAAAACAAAAATCTGACCCAATCCAAACAACCTTCCTGAGTCATAGTGCCGTAAAAAAAATCGGACCCAATCCTAAAACCATTCCCTAGTCATGGCGCCAGAACAAAAAAATCTGACCCAATCCAAACAACCCTCCCTAGTCATGGCGCTGGAACAAAAAGAATTGACCCAATCTATAGTAATAATAATAATAATGGATTAGATTTAAATTGCGCTTTTCTATTATTAGATACTCAAAGCACTCACAGAGAAGTGGGAACCCATCATTCATTCACACCTGGTGGTGGTAAGCTACATCAGTAGCCACAGCTGCCCTGGGGTAGACTGACGGAAGCGTGGCTGCCAGTTTGCGCCTACGGCCCCTCTGACCACCACCAATCATTCATTCATCATTCATTCACCAGTGTGAGCGGCACCGGGGGCAAAGGGTGAAGTGTCCTGCCCAAGGACAGTAAAGTTGGCAAATTGTGTGAATCGTGAAAAAAATAAAATAAAATCTAAAAATGTACGGTAATGGCTTTTTTGCCTATATCCGATATTCTGATGGCGCCGGAACAAAAATCTTACCCGATCTAAACAACCCTTCCTCCCTCGTCATGGCGCCGAAACAAAAACTCAGACCCAATCTGAGGTAGGCTCCAGCGACCCCGAACGGGACAAGCGGTAGAAAATGTATGGATCCATAGATGGCACCATGACCTAGGAAGGTTGTTTGGATTGGGTCAGATTTGTTTTTTCCGGCGCCATGACTAGGGAGGGTTGTTTAGATTGGGTCAGATTTTTGTTCCGCCGCCATCGGAATATCGGATATCGGCAAAAAAGCCATTATCGGACATTTTTATATATATATTTTTTTTTTTTCACGATTTACACAACTTTCCAACTTTTCTTGTTTTGGGGTTTTGTCCATGGCAAAAGAGTTTTGCTGTTGTTATTTAGCGATGTTAGCCATTTTCTGCAAACAAGGCTGAAGGCATCCGGCTAAGATACAGAGGAAGAGTCTGATGGCATCCAAATTCCTAATGACTGATTCATAATTATGTTGGTGAGGATAAAAGGGTCTAATCGCACTCGTCTGATTCACGTTCGTGCACGGACTAGCCGAGCGAGCACTCTGATGAGAAGTGAGCGAGGACCAGTTCCAATGAAGTCAACATCCTTGCGAGAGAACACGATCAGTACATCCATTAGATGAAATATTGCGGGCTGAAAGCGTGCTGGTTGTGAGTAGTGTGTGAAGGGTTTCCTGATACGCCACAACGGTGTGAGTCACACTTCTCAAACGCCGCATCGGGTTCCTTGAAATGTTAGCCAGAGAACATTATGTACCACGTCTCACTCAACATACCCACTTCTCCTCCCCTCTGTACTCCTCGCGTGCGAGTCCTTCATGTTCGACCAGGCAAGCG